>NW_028297111.1:5645101-5857090 GCF_055798465.1 Pogonomyrmex barbatus | reverse complement strand
GATTAAAAAATAATATCATACAGAGTAGTTCAAAGAAGTGAAAAGTTTAAACACACTACATTACATTTGTTTAGCAAATTTTATTTTGTTTTTTCGATTTTTGTGTGAGAAATCATCTTCTTCCCGGTTGTATTACGATTTTCATATATATATATATATATATATATATATGAAAATCGTAATACAACCGGGAAGAAGATGATTTCTCACACAAAAATCGAAAAAACAAAATAAAATTTGCTAAACAAATGTAATGTAGTGTGTTTAAACTTTTCACTTCTTTGAACTACTCTGTATGATATTATTTTTTAATCGAAAACTATTTATTCTTTAATCGAAAACGCGTACTTGACACGCGTTGAATATTTGACAAATATTCAAACTCGATTTTTTTGAAAACAGAGCTTATAATGGAGCGCATCCTTCTGCTCCGTTCCGATTTTTCCCCGACCATCCGTCAGAGACCGCCGAACATCAAACGAAGTGCGGCAGTGGCCGCAGAAAAGCATTTATGCCTATTTTTTAATAATAATAATAATAAGAGCACGTCTCGATAGAAGCGAGATCCAAACCCGATTCCGGTGAAAGAGATTTTATTAGTACCTTCCCAACGTGCCAAGTACGCTTGGCCAGGCTGAACCTCCACCTTTCACGGTAAGCCGAGAGTTACTGGGGACTCCCCAGCACACCGAGTTCACTCGATCCGGCTCCGCTATCACCGAATTCCGCAGCTGAGTATCGTGGTTCTCCCCAATACAACAGCATATTCATTCGACCCGAGCACTGAGGTACACCTCAGTCAGCCGAGTACGCTCGGCGAATCCAAAAACTTTCCATCAGTGCTAGAGTCCACCCCAGCCGACCGAGTTCGCTCGGCAATCTGAAAAATCTTTCGCCAGGACTGGGGCACGCCCTAGCCGGCCGAGTATGCTCGGCAATCCTACTACTCGTAACTCCACCCGTGAGAACCGAGAAAACGGATTCACTCGTTCTCTGCAATCCGAATGATCCGAATCTTCGCGATATTCCACCCGCGCGATTAAACCCATCGACGATTATAATTTCATAAAAGCGATTTAAAAGTCCGCGTTGACAGTTCGCGAAAACACGCGAAAGCACTACCGCCGCGCACCCCGCGCGTCCCGCCTTACGAAGCTACGCGCAGCGAGCTTAGTTATGCTTAGTATTGCGAGCTTAGTATTGCGTTGATCGTTGAAGCGGTACTCCATTATAAGAAACACGCGTAAACACGTGCCGAACGCTATTCTGTCCAATCACGGCCAGCAATTAAATATCAGTTCAATTCGCAGTCTATTTACGATCTCAATCTAATATTCTGTAATTTCCACCCATATTTAATGAGCTGTAAGATTGCTCACAGGAATCGGAATGAGCGGCGGGATTCAATAAATTAGTTCACTTGTTTAATTTAAATTTGACACACACACACACACACACACACACAAAAGAGTGTTTATTCAATTCGAGAGTTTTCTGTACAATGTTCCGGTAGCGGAATTACACTGATCAGCAGGTGAATCGAGTCTTTCACTGGTAAATCCAACGGATTTATTAACGTGAGTTTTGATATAGCGTATTGATCAAAACTTTCTCTATTAATGTTCTACTTGCGCGTTTCCGCTTTTTGAATTGCCTTATAAAAAGAGACTTTGCGCTCAAATATCTTCTGTATTTCTAGGCGGAGCAAGCTTCACGTTTCAACCCGGTCCCGTCTGGATTTCATACCATTGTCGGGCAAATTTAGTTAACTTACTGGAGGCTGACAATAAAGTCACTTCATCTGAGGCGTTGTATTTGAGCCACCTTCTCCACTCTCCTCACCCACGCCATTACATTCTCCTCGTCTGAGCCTCCGAATTCTGGGATCTGCGTGGTCAATCGCGTTGTCCGCTGGCGGGCCTTCCTGAAAATTTCTGGAAGAGAGTGCATCCTGCCCAGGAGTCTCGCTGGTGTACCTGGTCATGTCACTCCCTCGTTGGAATCCGTGGTCGATCATGCATCGATCCCTTCCTGACGGGACCCTTCGCTCGGCACTGTCTTTCTTACTGGACAAGTGTCTCAGCACCTGCTCCATAAATTGCTGCTGCTGTTGCTGAAATGCCTGTTGCTGACGAAGGAAAAACTCCGACATCCTCGTTATCGCATCGAATAGTGCGGCAGTCAGCAGTTCTTCCGTAACCCTGGAATTTCCCGACCGGTCTTTTCCATTTGACTCGGCTGCATCTCTGATGCCAAATCGGACGGGCCGTGTCGGTCTAAATGAGACAAAATCGCCTTTAACAATGCTGCTCTATCTGTCGTAATCGATAGATTATAGCGGCGCGCCTTTTGCAACTGTTCTAGCGAGGCTTCTTTTAGCGCCGCGCGCTCCACTGTCGAATAGGTCTTCGGCATCGCCAACACAAATTTTAACATCGTTTCCGCGTCTCTCGAACGAATAACGAGCTTCGAATCCCACTTTTGATATTTAAACATTCCTTAAAGATCCTAATTTCTTCCCACAATTTATTGTTTTTTTTTAATAAATTATCATTGAATAATAAATTATCGTAATTACGATATAATTATACGATATAATTATAATTTTGTCTCCAACGTCCTTGCTTTCCCACCTGACAATCGACTGACCATTATCTGCGCGAGAACGCGAGACTGTTTTAAGCTCTAAACGAAAAGTTTTATATTTTTGATTTATTCTTATATGAGAAATTACTTTCTTTCTGTAGTATCACGACCTGAAACATCTTGTATATCGAAGTACGATGTAAAACTATATATTATAGAATTCTATTCTGAAATTAGGATAAGTCATCTCTTTTATAATACATACTAGATTTAGACGTATGAAATTGCAGATAGTCTAGAAAAATTTCCTCGCTTTTGTAATTGTCACTTCATTTTAAGACACAATCAATTTCCAAGCATATAAAATATGAAATCTGTAAAATAAATAAAATTCTATTTTCTGAAATGACGCAAATTAGATCATCTAAAATAGATTTAATAGTTAAAAGTCTCTTGTAATATTTTTTCGTAAGTATCTGTTTAAGAGGGGAAGTCTACTTAGAGCTTTAAAAAATATACGCTTTTTAAGGATTTTTTTTGTTTAAACCAATAAAGTTTTATTAATACAAATTATGATGTTATTAAATATACACTTTAGATATATTATACAAATTTTTTCATTAAAAAATAATAAATAAAGAAATATATGCCATGCCGTAAACATCCTTTTTGTTGGAGACACTTTATGATGACCATTATAACTTGAAGCAGGATCATCTGAAATCAAAAATTCAAAAAGTTTTCGATTTTTTTATATTAAATTATCTAAAACCCTACGAGACGGATTTTTGAAAAATTAATTTAAAACAAAATGGCAGCAATGCAAAGTTGAGACATCAAATTTCGGTAAAAAAATTACTCCTTTTTTGTATATAAAAAAAAATAAACAAAAAATAAAAAAGCTCCCATTGGATTTTAGATTTTTATCTTTTAAATAAGTCTGTAAAATTTTAAGTAAATTGATTCGTTGATTTTTTAATTATGTTGGTCACCGACTTGAAAAATATGATTTCGAGAAAAACACGTTTAAGGTTTTGTGTCATGTTTACATTTCAATAAAATAGTAATTTTATAACTTACACTGAATCATCAATTCCTGGTCCATATAATAGATCTTCTGCATCAGATACTGCTTCCAAAACATCAATTTGTGTCTGCGACTCAATCTTGCTTCACGCGTACTTTCTTGCACACGAACGTCAGCTCTTCTTATTCGCTCCTCGTCTTTCTTCGCTGCATATAAATGTGCGTTTGGTCCGCAATTCATTCCCATCTCTTGCAATATTTTTAATAATGAAGAAGTGCCTTTATTAAAAGTGCAAGTTACAACGTAAATTGCAAATTCTACACCATGTGATCCACTATGATAAATTTTTGGGCTGATTTTCCGAATGATTAAAGATCTCATTGTTATTTTGAGTGAATCTCCCGATGCATCTTTTCAATAAAGTGTCGCAACTGAGATCTTCATAGATGGGTTTTATTGTTTCTAATACATTTGCAGGAAGAGCATTATAATCATGCTTGAATGAATTAAGCTCGCCGTTCGCAAAGGCACGCTGCCAGCCACACCACGAAGTAATTCCAGATGGGCACTTATCATGTTTCAGATTTGCATCAATTGAACTGTAATGATCATACGTAGCCCAAATTGCTTTTTTCATTTCTTCAATGGAATTGCAATGTCGATGAATAGCCAATCTAATAATAAACAGTTAATTTATCTATAATTTTTACCGTAAAACTATAAGTTTTCCTTTGCCACCGAGTCCTTTAGTTTTTTTCTTGAGCTCACGCAATCGAGCGCCCATTCTTTTTTGTACGTGTCCGATGTATTCTTTTTTTATAATAGAAATGCCATCACCATAAGATGCTGCATTTACGATACTTGTATAAGTTTTAGAATCTCCATCGCCAATGTAATTTATATATACTTTACACTATAATTTTCTAAGGAGCATTGAAACATTTTTACGATTGCATCAACCTCCATTTTTCCGGCTGATCTTATTTGATTTATTGAGCATTCGGATTTATGTGACTGTAACCATTCTTCATATTCAGTTGTACCTTCTTTTTTATTCCAAAATTCACAGATTTTACAATATGAATTTTTTATTAAAACATCGAGAACCTTGGCACTATAATGACCGATTATTGATGATACGCCATACAGAGAACTAAAACCTCGTTTTTTCCACGTTCCGTCCCTAGAAACTATTAATTCTGATGTTTCTTCAATGTTTTTAGCTTCACATAGTCTTTTCAATTTCTTCTTTCACAGCACTTTTTAGAATTATTTTGCAAACATTTTCGGCAAAGGAGTGAATATGCTTGAAAATAATATCATATGTGCTGTGAAATAAAAATTGTGGTATATCCATTAAACCGCAAAATTTTTTGCAATCTTCAAATCCGAAGCCAAGAACTCTCATCGTAAATATAAATCTTCTGTTTATTTCATATATTATTCTGATGTAAGGACAAGAAAAAATAACTTTAGATTCGCACGTGTCGCATTCTATGATTAATTTAAATCCAAGGTTTCGCATACTTGCTGTTAAATTCACATTTTCGTTGCACTCTTTGCACTTCATATAATTGGAAATGGCAGTAAATACAGTAATGAAATTTAAAATCCTATATTCAATGCTATTATCTTGCAACGCTTGAATCTCGTCTTGCATTTTTAATTTTTTAGCGGATGTACTGTAACTATTTATGTCTGTCTCCAATTCACTCACACTTTTCGGCGGTTTTCATTTTTTATTTCTTGATAATCGAACATTTTCAGTTACTCTTAACATTCTTGAATTTTTGATGCGACCCATTATAATAATATTATATCAAATACGATAATATAATATCAGTACAAGCGAACGAAAACAACTGTTTTGCTCTACAGCACAAAACGAACTGCCTACGTTTTAAAGGTTATAACCGTTGCCTGGGATACTGACTATATTTCACTAATACAAGCCTACAGGAACTTTCGTATTTATTAATACAAGTATAAAATCTTCGCACATTACAAAAGAGGATCTCACAAAAGAGAGCGCCTTGCAGCTGCCGCATCTACCTATTTTGAGCCCGCGAGCAGTCAGAGGCTAGTCCTTTGGGCATGCAACACAAACGTTTATAACTTTGTCAATTTTATTCAGATTGATTTGAAATTTTCAGAAAATATTTTTAAGATGTTATACTTTAAGAAAATGTTAAAACCCAAAAATCGAATTTTTTGAAATTTCTAGATAGGCTTCCTCCCTTAAATAAGATAAATATCTAGATTGTTACAGGGATTAGGTAATGATCTAGATATTTATTTTATTTAGTAGAAGAAAGGATACAATTTGATATAACAAAAAACGAGTATCGCAAAAGACATCTAAAGGCATGTTGGGAAACAGAAGGACTATTTACCATACGAAGATAAATGTTCGTATTCGAAATAATTACAATGGGCTCGTTTAATTTAAATGGCTAAAGACGTTACGTATTTGATAAACGAATTCGAAACGTTCGGTTGACGTTATGTAATTCATCTGTGAATTTTGCCTTTATTCACGTCGATATCAGTTTTGCACATGCAATTGCTCGATTATTTTTTATATTATATGAGGAAGTACAAACAATCAAATCTGATCAGAAGGATCACAAGAAGAAAGTTAAATATATTTCTATCTATATTCATTAGCTATATCTTAAAAAGAAAAATGCCTTTTAAGATATATTTAATAAATAATTTTTTTATTTTATATAACTTCAATTACGTAATACAAAACGCAACACCTTTAATCAATATATTATCTAATTATAAGAAATTTGAAAATTGAAAAAATTTTGGTAATTATATTTTAATTGTATCAGTATATGATTTGTTTCGCAAGTTTTACTATATAATATTCTAATTAAACTGTCTAATTAAGATATTTTTGTGTCTAATTAGACACAAAACACTAAAAAAATTGATAAAAGATAAAATGCTTAATATAAAGTGAAAATTAAATGAGAATCAGCGCTATTCACAGTGCGCAATTAACATCTTTACTACAAACTTTAATATATAATACAGACTCAAGTTTGAATCATTTTCAGTGAAAATAAAAATAAAAATAAGATCCTGTGTTCATCCGATGCGCTCACCAATGTTAAATCGTTAATTAAAATTACTATGACTGTACATATATATCATCCTTAAAGGAACGAGACAATCTTTAAGGGATTGTCAAGAGGTTATCAGATGACACAGTTCATACTAAACCGGAGAAAGCACGCGTAGGAATGCGGCACGGTTCGTAGCGAGAAGCACACCGCACAGCGCGTCTGCACGTCTCGAACTCCAGGCAGTAATTGAGCGCAGTGATTCTTCAATTCAACAACTTGCAATCAAAACAAAATCACAGTTTGGTCAAGACGAAAACGTATGCGTGATGCAAGAATTCAATATCAGATTGTGAATTAAGGCTATTATTCTGTCATTTAATGAAAAGCATTTCTGAAATCAGTCATTTCTCTAAATTACGTTCACATTCTAATATCTTCACATCGTTTCAGTCCAATCAAATTCATGATCATAATCTATGCTCGGTAATGACTGAATGTATATTCGTTTCTGCGTATATGATTTTGATGTTCATGCAGTCTAGTTATTAATTGTTTCATAATTTGTCCGACATAGTACGCGCATCGTAATTGTTACAGTAGATTTTGTACGCTACATTCCTTTTAGAATATGTTGGTAAAGCGTCCTTATAAATCCTGATCATACCTCTCAATTTATTCATACTAAAGAACGCGGGTTTTGAGTTGAAATCATTAGCAACTTTTTTGAGTTTGGTCACAATTTCCGGAACAAAAAAAAAAGTGAGTAAAGTGAACCATTTTGTTTCTTGTGGTTGTATTGTTGTATTTGGCATGCTTAACCTATCATCTCGTTTAAATAGAATTTTCAATCTCGAATGAATATTATCAAAAATAAAGTTGAGAGGATAATTGTTCATTAACAGAATCGTGATCATCAAATTCAAGAAAATTCAAAAGAGAAAATTCAACTCGCTCCCCCCAGTAAATTGTAATCTAGGATGGTACGATTTGAACTTTCCAAGAATCTCATCAATTAATTCGAAAGGAATAGCAATTGCAATATCATCGACGTATCTATAAAAAAATGATAAATGGGCCTCAACTCCCTCGAGCGTGCTCTCCTCCAAATCTCTTAATATTAAATCAGCTATGATCGGAGACAATGGGAAATCAATGGGTGTTCCAAAGGTTTGCTTATAAATTAAATTGTCAAAGGTAAAAAAGATAGAATTTAAGACAAACAAGACTGCACTCAAAAATTCGTCCTTAAGGATGTTGCAGTTCTTCGAGATATCTCCCTAGCGCTTAGCAATACTGTCAATTGATAGATCGATAGGAACATTGGTGAACAAGGAGATCACATCAAAGGAAACAAGTATGTGATCATTAGTCAATTGTATGTTAGATAATTTGTTGGCGAGTTTAAAACTATTTTCTATATGAGTTGAAGATTTTGAGATACTTCTCGACAGGAATTTGTTCAAGAAGGATGTCAGATTATAAAGTGAACTATCAATTAACGAAACAATTATTCGAAGGGAGCATTTATGCTTGTGTATTTTAGGAAGGCCGTAAGTCCTAGGGAGAATTCCATTGATCTAGTAAAGGTGTTTGTACAGAGTCTCCGATATGTAGTTAGAGTTCTTCCAGGTTTTGAGACTATCTCGCAACTTGCTAGTGATAGTCCTCGTACAATCCTTCATGATCACGTTATAAGTCTCAGTAATATATTTTTCAGCTTCGTAAGGTAACTGTCTTTAACCAACGTGACGGTGACATTACCTTTATCTGCTCGAGTGAATACGATGTTAAGATGGGTGCGTATAAATTGTTATGTGGATTTTAGTAAATGGGATAGTCTGATGTTAATGCTATCTTTATGGGGAGAGAACATTGAAAGATTATTAATGATGGATATCAGTCTGTTCCTCAAGTTCAAGTGTGCCTCAATAGAAAACTTCTGTATATTGTTTTCAATGTTCTTAATAAATTCAATGATGGTTTTTTTCTGAATTGTATAAAGATAAGGCGAAATTTTTGTCAAGTTGAAGCAAACACTGGACTTCTTGAGGAATATAGGCGGTGGACAGGTTAAGAAACTATTTTTCTCTCAAAGCATGAAGAGATGAGGTCGGGGAGTATCTTTTAAGTAGGAAAGAGGTTCAGCGAGACAACATACTAGGTGTACAAAAAAGTTCTGAGTTTTAGATTTCATACCACCAAAATAACAATTTAAATTTTATATATCTTCTCGCCCTTTTGCGGTTTTAAAGCGTTGACATTTGGCCTTCTAAAATGCCATACGGTTTGGCGTTTGATGCACATAACTTCAAAAATCAGTAGTGTTCACAATGGCAATAACAAAAGAGCATATTCGATTTTCCATCCACTTCGAGTTTCATCTGAAGAAAAATGCTGCTGAAGCCACTGCAATGATTTGTGCTGCATATGGAGAGAACGCTGTAAGTCATACTACATGTAAAAGATGATACCAAAAATTTCGCCAAGGATATTTCAGTCTTGAAAATGAACCGCGTGCTGGACGCCCTCAAAAGATTGAAACGGACGAATTACAAGCATTGCTGGATATAAACTCTGGGCAAACTAAAAAGGAGCTTGCAGAACAGCTTGGCGTTATGCAGCAAACCATTTCCGTACGTTTACATACGATGGGAAAGATTCAGAAAGAAGGCAGATGGCTTCCGCATGAATTGTCCGAAAACAACAAAAATCGTCGGCGTGACACTGCACTCACTTTGCTTTCAAAGTTCCAGAAAAAGATTTTCTGCACAAAATCATTACAGGCGATGAAAAGTCGATTCTTTATGATAACCCTAAACGTAGAAAATCATGGATTGACCCTGGTCGACTTTTGACATCGACGCCAAAGCCCAATATCCACGCCAAGAAGGTTTTGCTCTGTATCTGGTGGGATTGGAAAGGTGTGTTGTATTACGAGTTGTTACAACCGGGTGAAACAATCACGGCAAATCGCTACCAACAATAATTGACCAATTTGAGCGATGCATTAGAAGAAAAGAAGCCATTTACTGGCCAAGGATGTAAAGTGATCTTGCTTCATACTCGACCACATGTTGCGAAAGCGACTCAGGACCATATCTTTGCGTTAGGCTGGGAACTTCTCCCGCACGCGGCGTTTAGCCCAAACATGGCGCCTTCCGATTACTATCTATTCCGATCGCTGCAGCATCATTTGGCTGATACACATTTCGTGAAATTTGAAGAGATACGAAAATGCATTGATGACTTTATCGCTTCGAAGCTAGTGAGCTTTTATCGTCAAGGAATTCGCAAGCTATCCGAAAGATGACAAAAGGTCATTGATGCAAACGGGGAATATTTCGCTGATTAATATTTTTTTGTTTGTTTTTGAATAAAGATTGAATTTTACAAAAAAAAGCTCAGAACTTTTTTGTACACCTAATAGGTACCAGGGAGTGGGTGTATTATAGGTAAGAATGAGAAAGACGGAACAGCAGGAGAGTGTGAAGATGTAGAGGCATAGGAGAAAACAGCAGAAGGGTGTAAAGATGGAGAGCCTACCTCTCTCTTGGAGAGAGAAGAATTGGAGATGAGGATGTAGAGGAAGTGGGGGAGAGGAGAGAAGAGCAGAAATATTTAACTGGTCTAATGTCATTAACATTTTTTTCTTCCTATTTTTTGATTAATCATTCAGTTTTACGGTTCGTTTTATCGTTTAATTGTGTGTAAAAATAATAAAGGGACTTATTCTGTGTAATGAAAAAATTATGGCATATATTTCTAGGAATGTGTTGCAAGATTTTCCTCTCTAACCGGAAAATCTCAGTTTGTGACTGTTTAAGTTAGATAAGCATCTTTTCAATTCAGTCTTGAGCATTCTAATGTCGAGCTTATCTTTCATATGTTTATACTTGGTTTTGCTCGCATGATGATTAAAAGTTAAGTTAAAGTTCTGAAAAGGAAATAAGTGTAGAGATGTAATATGAAATTCCAAATACGTCTTAATAAACTTTATACGTGCGCTGTTCGTGATAATACTCCTGCGATGCTTAATTCAATTCTTTAATAAGTTAACAGAATAAGGTCCGAAAGTTAAAAGAATAAATTTAAAAAATATAAATTGACGCACTTTCCAGTGTAATTAAATATTAATAAAGTGATTCTCGGTGTTAAATATAATCGCACTTCTGTGACAGTCATTCGCACAACTCGCACTCACGCAACTCGCCGCTAAAAAATAAACAGAGACCGTTTACAAAGAAAGAATTTTAATAAGCTCAAAAACTATTACACAGCTCGTTTTACAATCTTTAAACTTCTCAAAACTATCCTTCACGAATCTCTGTCAAATCTCTCCAATCAATTAATCAATAATCATAAACAACGGCGCGTTGGCAAGGAATGATCTTTTCAACATTACTCGGGGGGCCAAAAGCGAACAGACCACCGCTCGGCCACAACAATAATATAGAAATTCAGACAAAGAGAATATTCACTGAAGATAACTGAAACTTGAGTCTGTATTATATCTGAAACATCTATATTATATATTAAAGTTTGTAATAAAGAGTGTTAATTGCATACTGTGAACAGTGCTGATTCTCATTTGTCTTAATTTCCACATCATATTTATACCGAGAATCACTTTATTAATATTTAATATAAAGTGGTAAGGAAAAGTTAATCAGGAGTTAATCAGTTACAGATTTAATTTTATAAAATCGGTATCAATCAATATTTAATCAGATATGTCAATTAGTTTCAACAATGTGTTCAATATTTAATTTTATTTCACCGAAATTTTCGTGAAATTTTCTATTTCTTTTTGGTGAGAGAAATGGAACATAAACAAACACAGCTTCAACATTTGCAAGCAAGCTATCTGAGGCAAGCGGAAAACGCGAGCATGTGCCAGTCGAGCGAGTTACGTCGATGGGATGAAGCCCTAACAATGGGAATATAGGAAAGGGCAGCAAGATGATTATCGTGATATTCAGAGGAGGGTGAAAGAGAGAAAGAGAGAGAAAAGAGGGTGAGAGGGAAAGAGGGAAGAAAAAGAGGGAGGGAGAGGGAAAGAGAGAGGAAAGGAGGACAGAGGGAGGGGGGAGGAGAGAGGGAGGAAGGGAGAAAGGAGAGATAAGAGGAAGGAGAGAATATTACTACTTAACATGTAGCTGAATAATCATCTAGAAGAATGGCAAATGGCTGTTTCTCGAAAACTCTTTTCCCTCTCGATCCTCCTACTCGACAAAATTTCATTCATCACGGCGCTTCAACGCCTTGATTACTTCTGACCGAAAAAGAAACAAGATGGACATTATTATTACGGCGAAATTTTTAGAGAAAAGTTATCTTCGAAATTCACCTGTGAAATTACATCGAGATAAAGGGAAATTCTTCTAAGTGTGAGTGATAAGAAGTTTAGAAAAAAATAATTTCTAGCTATTTCTTAATAACCTTTATTAATAACATCGTATAAATATTTATTGTTATTTATTAGGTGTAAAAAAAAGTTCTGAGCTTATTTTTGTAAAATTCAATTTTTATTCACAAACAAACAAAAAAATATTAATCAGCGAAATATTCACCGTTTGCATCAACGACCTTTTGCCATCTTTCGGTAGCTTGCGAATTCCTTGACGATAGAAGCTCACCGGCTTCGAAGCGATAGTCATCAATGTATTTTCGTATCTCTTCAACTCTCACGAAATGTGTATCAGCCAAATGATGCTGCAGCGACCGAAATAGGTAGTAATCAGAAGGTGCCATGTCTGAACTATACGCCGCGTGCGGGAGAAATTCCCAGCCTAACGCAAAGATATGGTCCTGAGTCGCTTTCGCATATGGTCGATTGTCATGAAGCAAGATTTTAACTTTACGACGTTCTTGGTCAATAAATGGCCTCTTTTCTTCTAATGCATCGCTCAATTGTTGTTGGTAGCGGTCTGCCGTGATTGTTTCACCCGATTGTAACAACTCGTAATACAGCACACCTTTCCAATCCCATCAGATACAGAGCAAAATCTTCTTGAGATGGATATTGGGCTTTGGCGTCGATGTCGAAGATTGACCAGGATCAATCCATGATTTTTCTATGTTTAGGGTTATCATAAAAAATCCACTTTTTGTCGCTTGTAATGATTTTGTGCAGAAAATCTTTTTTCCGGAACTTTGAAAGCAAAGTGAGTGCAGTGTCACGCCGACGATTTTTGTTGTCTTCGGACAATTCATGCGGAACCTATCTGTCTTCCTTCTGAACCTTTCTCATCGTATGTAAACGTACGGAAATGATTTGCTGCGTAACGCCAAGCTGTTCTGCAAGCTCCTTTTCAGTTGCGCAGAGTTTATATCCAGCAGTGCTTGTAATTCGTCCGTTTCAATCTTTTGAGGGCGTCCAGCACGCGGTTCATCTTCAAGACTGAAATCTCCTTGGTGAAATTTTTGATACCATCTTTTACATGTAGTATGACTTACAGCGTTCTCTCCATATGCAGCACAAATCATTGCAGTGGCTTCAACAGCATTTTTCTTTAGATGAAACGCGAAGTGGATGGAAAATCGAATGCTCTTTTGTTATTGCCATCGTGAACACTGATTTTTGAGGTTATGTGCATCAAATGCCAAACCGTATGGCATTTTAGAAAGCCAAATGTCAACGTTTTAAAACTGCAAAAGGACGGGAAGATATATAAAATTTAAATTATTATTTCGGTTGTATGAAATCTCAGAATTTTTTTGTACACCTAATAACTTTACAATAATTAATTTTTTTACAATAATTAATTTTATGTTTAAAAGATTGAACGGACTGATCTTATGAGACAGATTTTTATTTAAGCAATTTTTAAATTTCATTTTCAATTTTATTTTAGATCTATATAAATTAATGATATAAAAGAAATGAAAATGTTGATTTGGATAAAAATTAAATAATTTAATAATAATTTATGAATTAAATAATAAACAAATTTTTTTATTTTAAGATAATATAAAAATACTAATTTACAATAAAATGCTTTTTTTCTTAAATAAAATTTTTAATTGCAAGAATATTTCTTTGTTTCGAATAGAAACACACTTTGTTTCGAACAGAAACAATTAAAAGTTTTTGATTCATAAGATAGCCAAATTTATATTCCCTAACTATCATTGCATTCTCAGTCCTATTTATTTCACAATATTCTTCCATGTATTGTTACTCCACATTCTACTCACATACTTCTTTTTCTGTGCAGTCGGTCAATTCTTTATCTTCTCAATAGGGATTTATTTCTAAACATAGAATAAAGTGAAAGGGATAAGAAGTGGCGAAACAGAAAATAATAAAATAGATAATAATATAAATAAAAATAATAAATAGATAAAAATTATGAAATTTTAAAATTGATATATATATATATATATATATATATATATATATGTATCATTGTATTGTTGACGTGTTGTTCTAAATACGTTATTTGCGATAAATATCATCACATGTCTCGGTAGTCGAAGGGATAAGATGCCTGCCCGGAGATCAGCCAGGTTCGATTCCTGGCTGAGGTGGTATTTTTTTGCAAAATAATTACGAGTTTTCACGACTGGTTCGTGGTCGGGCCCCGCTGTGACGCATACCTTCCCTTCTTATATACACATAACATAACTGAATAATCAAATATATTAAAAGAACATTTAAAAATAATCAAAATATAAATTCAAAAATTTTTTGAAAATGTAATTTTCTATATTTTCTATATTTTAATTATACACAAAATAATTTCTCGAAATATTCAAATTTTAAAAATAAAATAGGGTATATAATCTTTTTATGGCATAAAAGATTAGAGAAATGAATAATTAAGAAATGATAAAAAAGATTGTTTTAAACTTTCATCTGATTTGTCGTCTGACATTGTCTATGTTTAGTCGAGTCAAAACAAACAAAGCGAAAGAGGATAAATTGTTGCAAGATATGTGAGATCAAATTGTAATATCAAATAATATTAAAATTTTTGAAGTATCTTTCTATTTCCTAGGAAATAGCAACTCGTTTCTTATAATTTTTTTTATTCTTTTTCGAAACGAATGAAGTATGATCAATCAGTTTTAAAAATTATAATTGTATCAAAAAATACAATCTAAAAGTAATCCAAGTTGCAAGAAAAACCGAGTCTTTTCAAATCATAATTAAAATTTGAAAAAAATTTATAGAAAAAAATTTATAGAAAAAAAGCATAGATTAAAATAAAGTCACTTATAACAAGAAAAAGAATTTAAAAATAATAGTTCTAATATATCAATTTATTAAGGGGATGCTGGACTGACGAGCGAACTCCAACGAAAACGTTCACACATATACACATCTACACATATATAGATACATTTATATATATATATATATATATATATATATATATATATATATACATATATTCATACATTTCATTTATACACATATGTAGAATATGATATACATATGTAGAAATTTTTGTGATACTCTCCTGACCGTAATAAGTGTTTAAGCCTAATTTTAAGAACTAAACATTGCTTCTTCATGTAACCTTCTAGTCTAACAATATCAGTTTTGTAAGTGCAGGCTGTACAAATTTCATATAAAACAAATATTTACGCGACTTGACAGCTTTGGACGCCATTTTAAGATACCAAATAGTAAAAAAAATCTAAATTTAAAAAATTTTTTCTCGTTCCTGATACAAAATTCATATGCTAAACGCATAATAATGCATAAACTTTAATTGTGTAAAAGGATCCATAAAGTTAATAAATATTCCCAGATCCACAAAGTTAATAAAAAAATGAGAGCAATACAAAAATTATTGTGTTTTATCAGTAATACAGACAAGTTCAACATCGTTGAACTTTAGCTTTAATACAAAAAGGAACAAAGGAAGATAGTTTTATTCTATGATTTTTCAACTACATCCTCTCTCTTAGATGTCTAATCCGGAAATTTAAACGGAATCTTAAACGTACAACAAATAATTAGAGATATAAAATTTTATAATAATTACCTCACATTACTATTTTTATAAAAGAAATAAATAAAGACAGCTATTTCAATGTAATGTTTCTTTGAATAAACGAAAGGAATCCAACTTTACTGAAATGAAAAAATTTGGTTTCAATGTATTTTGCCTGTAATCCAAATTGTACCCTCTGGCTCGAGAACGTGTTTTCTCGGCTCCGACGACGATCGGATTCGGAGGGAAAAAAGAAATGGTAAAGTTTTCTCGAACGAAGAAATATTCTTTATGTTCTTTTTTCTTCTCTCATTAATTCTGAGAAATAAAGAACAATTTTCGGGTACAAAGATTGGAAATTGCCTTTCTTGCCCGTTATTTCCGGAGCTGAATGAACCGCTGCGAAGTTTGACACGACATTTTCTCTCTGAGGGTTATATTGAAACCCTCAGAAATCCAGAGATTTTTAAAATTTTAGAATTTAGATTCTTAGATCCAAGCTTATCAAATCGGATCTCGCGGACTTATCGAGTCATGAAATCGTATCGTGTATGTAATTCGTATCTATTTATTTTTAAATATACAGAAATCTTTTCTGTGAATTCATAGTCTGCATCCAATTATCCTAGTCCAATTATCCTGATCGAATATATTCGAATTGTCATCTTTGGGATGTGTAAAATAATTTTTGATAATCTGTGATAAATTATTGCCAAATCTGCGACCGTATTACGTATCTCGAAGACATTAATTCATTATCAGAATTTTGAATTCTTTAATGAGGATTATATTGTAATAACTTGCTATACAACTAAAAATGTCATCAACGTGCATTAACTTTATAAATTTTTTGAATATGTTAACAATCTTATTTTGTAAATGGGCGATAATAAGATAAGACTTTAAAAAGATCAAAAATTATATCAGACAGCTCGTATAAATTAACAAGAGGAAAGAAAGACCAATAAACGAGCGAAAAATGCAGTGACTTAACA
Source organism: Pogonomyrmex barbatus (assembly GCF_055798465.1). NCBI lineage: Eukaryota > Metazoa > Arthropoda > Insecta > Hymenoptera > Formicidae > Pogonomyrmex > Pogonomyrmex barbatus. The sequence continues at coordinate 5,840,460 of NW_028297111.1, read as the reverse complement.
AAAACGAATTTGGGTAAATAAAATTTATTATAAAAATAACATTGGCTGAATCACTTTCAATATAGATAAGATATCAATTGATATACGGCCATAATAATTATTAATCAACAATTTTATCATCATTGGGCTCATCGAATGAACACAGGAACACAGGAATGAACATGATCGTAGCTTTTCTTTTTCTATATCCACTGAAAATGATTCAAACTTGAATCGAAACGTTTGGAGTTTGTAATAAAAATTGAAGTTTTGTAATAAAAAGTGTTAATTGCGCACTGTTAACAGCGTTAATTCTCATTTGTCTTATTGTTTTCTAGTGTAATAAAAAAAAACAGTCTTTATGACAAAAATATTTCTCTTAAGCTGAATTTTAAAATCTGAAAATTTTAATTTTATTAGTTTAGTAATATAGATATTAAATATTTTGCTAAAATAATAATTTTAAACTAAAAATTGACAATGTAAGTAGTTTAAAGTTTAATAGTTTGAAAATTTAAAAAATCAAAAATTAAAAATTAAATGAACATTCTCGAAGAATATTAAAATGTAAAAAGAAACTAATAGCTGAAGAGTCGAAAGGCCGATAAAATAAGTCAAAACTTATTTTCCTTCTTCCCATTCCGGTCGATAAATTATATGGCGTTATTTTCAGGATAAGTTTGATAAAATCCACACTGGTTTCGCAGCGTGAAAAACGACTTGGATGAAAAAAATTGTGAAAAATATAGGTCGTACGCGCGCAAAACGATAGCCCGCAGGATTCAAATCGAAAGCCTTGATAAATTACCTAAGAATGCGAGGAGGGAGAAAACGAAGGAGAGGGTGAGATGCTTTATGCATCTCTGCATTTTACAAGTCGGACATTTTTTTTCGGCCACTTCCAATAAATTGTTGATCTTTTCTTACGACTTAGGTAAGGCGATGTGCCGACGAAAATGAGAGTCTTAAAGTTCGAACAATAACGTCATGACTCCTTGATAAATTTCCGAAAGTCTTATCTTATTATCGCCCATTTACAAAATAAATGATAAGTAACGCCAAAATTTTTCATGAATATTAAATTAATTTTTATACTTCCATGATTTGTGTTTTGCAAGAGAAAAAGAGAGAAGGGGATATTTGAAAAGATTGCAAGAAATATTCCGTTATTCATTAAAAATTATTTTAATCTCTCTCAAAATTGTTCGAATATTTAATATTTTCAATTCATGAATAAAGAAATATATAATATTCAATATATTTATATAATCATATTTAAAAAAAAGGAAATTTATATTTAAATCATTTAATTTGAATTCTTTTTTTAGAGATCTTCTTTTAATGAATCTTTTAATGAATCTTATTTTATATTTTTCAACATAAGTATTGACATAAAATGGAAAGAGAAAGTATTGTAAAAGAGAAGATGTCCACATGCAGTGGAAACTAGTATTGTAAAAGAGAGGAGCATGAAGATGCAATCTGATGCATATCAGTGTTGAAACGTCTGATTGCATCGCGGACCAATTTCACGAACGAGACGAAGTTTCTTGGCTACATTATATAACCTCTGTGGCCTGATTTTATCATCAGATGAAATGCTGACAATTTCGAGTCCTGTCACCTGTTGCATCAAAACGATGCTTCCTCAAATGCATTATTAGAATTACAGCCGAGTTTATCTTATGAATCCTCGCTTGATTATTGAGCCTCGATGAAACTATATGAGTTCATCGTTGTCGATTACCTATTCAAAATTCATTTTGATTTATCATTTGGATTTATTATCGCAGTCTTTGTATTGTAATCATAACTTTTCTAAGTAAGATGTGATTGGAAATCAGTTTTTCTAAAAATTATTCCTCGACAGTAACAAATAAAGAAAATATAAACTTTTTTCAATATAATAGTTTTCAAAACAATTTTAATTTTATTTTAATATAGTTTTTAATTGAGATTTACTTAAATTAGAATCAAAATTATATTTTTAAGAATTATTAAAATTTTATAATTTTTTGCTAAGAAAAAATTAATTTCGTTTATTAAATCCGTTTTATTATCTTTATAATTATGGTGATCTTAGTTTTATAAAAAGGAGATAAAAAGGAAAGGCGTGTGCCACGACGAGGACCACGAATCAGTCGTAAAAATCCGCAATTATTTTTGCGAAAAATATATATTATACTTCAGCCAGGAATCGAATCTGGATCTCCTGCTTACCGGGCAGACATCTTATCTTTTCCACAGAGGCATGTGATATTTATCGCAATAACGTGTTTAGAATAACACATCAACAATTCAATGATACACACATATACATAAACCCCCAATTTTATAATAAACATTCGTTTTCACCAAATATGAAATAACTAGTAAATAATTCAATTTATCAATATATAATTATGAAAACAATAATTTACACATGCGTTGAGTCGGTCGTTTTAATTCTGAAGTTTTATTTTTCCTTTTTTCTTTTTATGAAACAAAAATTATTCGAGCCGAGAGTTGCATGCGATTTATTGCAATGCATCTGAGTTCTAGCGAAATTAGTTTTATAACGGAAGCGGAACCGTCGAGTTATTTATTGCAGGTTTTCGAAAAGAACTGGCGACTGCATCGGATGAACGCGTATAAAAGGATTCATTTAAATATTTAACAGGTATCACAGCTTATCACACAAGAGTATGTCGTGTGCATTTGAAAGAAAAATTATTATTTGAAAAATTTCGCATGTGCATGCACTAATAGGGATTTAAAATACATTTCAAACACTCGGTTACGTATTTATAACTAAGCAAGTTTTCTCGACATATTTTTGTATTCGCTATGTCTCTTCGTTCGTTGTCTCTTTCGATCGGGAAATAATTACTAAAAGATCGATTTGTACCGTATCTATTTCGAAATCTAAAATATTTGAGAGAACTCTGTGAAATTAATTTCAACTAGATGATGTATGCGCTCTCCCTTCCCATTCATTTATCGCAATGTCTCTTTCTAGATAATAAACTGAACTTTTTTTCTTCTTTTCGTTTCACATCAGATAACAGCCAATTTTTATTCTAGTAACAGCATAATTCTGATGCATGTGCGAACGTTCCGTGTTAAAAGGCGTCTTTAATTGTCTCCTTTTGCTATGCTTTTCATAAAAATTTGCGGGTATCGATAATTTTGAATTCAAGCTCCGAATTAAGTTTTTCATCAAGTCAGTCAATCTAAGAAACTAAACTTTCAAGTTCATAATATTGATATTATAATATTGATATTATGAACTTGAAAGTTTAATTTCTTAGATTGACTGATAATGAAAAACTTATTGATAATTAAAAAATGAAAATGTTTTAATTAAAAATGTTTTAAATCAACTTGATCCAAGTAAGAAAGGAGAGTGTGCGTCACGGCGTGTGCCCGACCACGAATAAGTTGTGAAAATTCGTAATTATTATTTTTACGAAAAATATCATCTCAGTCAGGAATCGATTTTAGATCGCCTGCTTACTGGCAAGTATCTTATCTTTTCGACTATCGAGGTATATGGTGAAATATCCTTACATGTCTTTTTCAATAGTCATGTTGCAACTTATTTCAATTAAATATGTTATCGACTGCATGCATTAATAGATTAGTTCAATACAAAGATATAAAGAAGATAAGATACGTGAACAGTGTAAACTGTCAATGCAAATCTTTTAGTGATTTTGTAAGAAATATAATAAAAAAATACATGATATCATTACAAAATTACCTTTTTAAAAAAAGAGTGTCCTTTGAGTGTTCTTTACTGATACCCTTTTAAAAAAGAGTGTCAAGTAAAAGGACATACGTGTCCTACGAGCGGAGTTATTGCTACACAAAGATCGATTCGTAAATTTTTACTTTAAGAAATGTCGTCATTATTATTTGTATAAAAGATTTGATATCAATAATTGGCGCCAAGTTATAGTCTTATAAACATTAAGCTACAAGTCCATCTTAGCCAAATTATATATTTCATTCGTATAAAAGATCTAATATATCACTATTTTTAAAAAATAAAATCCAAGCGGTAGTATCTTTAATTTAGAAATAATAGAAACCAAATGATATGTATTTTTATTCATTCAAGACTTTTTTTTTCTAAGTAATAGTAATTATTTAGCTTTAAAATATTATGTAACAAAATTACTTTACTCAACCTAAGTTTTTATCACAAAAAATTAAAAAGTAACGGTACAAAATAAATGATAAAATTTTATTTAAATAAAAAAAATACAATGTCATACACTTACACATATACATATATTACAATGCATATGTGTATATGTCATACACATATACGCATATACATATACTACAATATGTATGTATATACATGTATGTATATACTCTCGAATTTTCACTGATATCTGAAAAATGTTTCAAATGATTCTGAGCTGAAACTTATTGGTTTGCAAGGATATACAGTGCTCTCGAAAATTCATGCGCGCGCGTAATAATAATTTTATAAAAAAAAGGGTTTAAAAATAACGCAGTTTTTGAGAGACAAATCCTGAATTAATTTAAAAAAAATTGTCAAAATTATATATTAATAATTTTTATATTATTTATATTATTAGATTGTTATATTATTGGATTGTTCAAAAAGTCATTGCGTTTTTTTCTGATAGATAGCTTTAGATGTATTTGTTATGTATTAAACGCTTCTCTAAATCTATGAGTTTATGCGCGTTTAATAGCTGACACTTGTAAGTTCAAAAAATAAGAGTGCGAATCGATCAACAATTATTCTTTCTATAGCGTTTTGAAAATGGAGAGTCAACACGAGCATTTTCGCTAAGTTTTACTTTATTACTTTATTACTTCCGAAAAGGAAAGAACGCTACGCAGGTTTATAAAAAATTACGTAAAATTTATAGTGACGAAGCATTAAAAGAACCTCAGTGTCAATATTAGTTTGCTCGTTTCCGTTCTGGTGACTACAGTGTGAAAGATACACCTCGTTCAGATCGATTGATAATGAGAAAATAAAGGCATTAATTGAAACTAATAGACGTTCTATCATTCGAGAGCTCGCTGAAGCACTAAAAATATCGATTGGAAGCGTTCACCTTTATTTGAAACAACTTGGTCACATTAACTATTTGGGTCTCGCATAAACTGAAAGAAATTCATCTCATTTAATGCATAGATATCTGCGATCAAATGTTATGAAACGTGAACAATCCAATCCATTTCTAAAACATATGATTACTGAAAAATGGATCGATGAAAAATGGATCGTGTACAATAATGCGGAGCGAAAGCGATCGTGGAGCAAACCCGATGAGCCGGCCCAAAGCACATCACAAGGAAAGTAAACATCCATCAAAGGAAAGTGATGTTATCTGGTGGAATTGAAAGGGTTGGTGTTTTTCGAACTTTTATCAAGAAATATTTCGATCATTTCGAACGTGTACTTTCAACAACTAGACAAACTGGACGAAGCAGTAGTAGAAAAGCAGCCAGAATTGATAAATCACAAAGGAGTATTCCAATATAACAACGCTCGATCACATACAAGTTTGATGACTCGCAAAAAATTGTTGGAGTTTGTTTGGGATGTGTTGCCTCATCCACCATATTCGTCAAATATCGCACCATCAGACTATCATTTGTTTCGCTTCTTGCAAAACTTCTTGAGTGATAAAACGTTTGCTTCAGATGACGCTGTCAAAAGATATTTGGTTCCGTTTTTTGATACTAAAGATAGAAATTTTTTCGAGAATGGGATCATGAAGCTTCCTGAAAGAAGGTCATCGAACAAAGTGGGCAATACATTGACTGCGTTCAGCAAACCCAACAATTGTACAACAGTTGACTTGAAAAGTTGAAAAGTTGAAAAAGCTGCTAAACGCGTTGTGATCAATATCCGACACTCAACGTGTTTATTCAGCGGACGCCATTTTTTCCAGCATATTTTAAGTCCGCTATTTGAGTACAACATGTTGTAAAACGTAAGTAACATAATTTAAATATAATTATAAGGTAAGATATAACCTAAAAGAAATTGAACGCACCTAATCGTCTCTCCGCTTAGGGAGAGACGGTTAAATGCCATTCCAAGAAAAAAACAAATATAGCACGAGATATAACTTAAAATTAAAATTTTAAGGATAAGGATATATTTGAAGAGAAAAACCTATGTTTAAAAAAATGGTTATGATGACAATAATGAATTTGAAAAACATTATACTTAATAATGTTACGTATAGTGTCTTTGCATCAAATAATGTGCATTACAGATTACAAAATGGTACGTGAAATTATAATATTATATCACTTGCTTCTAAAATATATATAAATATATAAAATATTAAATGTAAATAAATATATAAGATAACCTATAACTTGTATATAATCTGTCCACAGATTCAAACTTTTTTACGGCATATTTTACAGAAAATATGCGCGTGCGTGCGTGCGTGCGTGCGTGCATGCGTGCGTGTGAAATATTAGCTGTGATGTTGATCTTAAAATATTTTATTTATTTTTATTTCTACTTTCAACCTTTATGTGGACAAAGCAAGCAACGAAGTTGTTTTTGCAAGCATATTTTGAGAAAAAAAGAGTAATTTCGCGATCCTAAAATAAAGAAAAAAACATTTATGGACTCAAATACGCAACATAATGTTAGAAAAAGGATACAATATAAACGAAGACGCATTAGATAGAAAGATGCGCAATATGAAAAAGACATATCGCACGATAAAAGACAATAATAAAAAAAGCAACACTGGAAGAGGTCGTGTGCATTGGGAACATTATGATATCTTTGAAGATATATTCAGAAATTATGCAACTATAAATCATGGACCAACATTATTATCTTCAATGGTTAATATACAAGGGTAGTCTGAAAAGTTTTGAGCCTAACATAGAAACAAATATTTTTTCGGTCAAATATAGTTTTATTTTTCAACATAATCTCCTTTTAAGTTGATACACTTTTCCCATCGATACTCTAACCTCTTTAACCCCTCCAAATAGTAGTTGGCGTCTTGTTCCGCAAAATAGGCGTTTACGTATGCAATGACTTCCTCGTTCGATGAAAATCTCTGTCCTCCAAGCGAAATTTTAAGCTTAGGAAACAGGAAAAAGTCGCTGGGAGCCAGATCTGGTGAATACGGTGGGTGATCAACCAATTCAAAGTGCAGTTCGTGAATTTTGGCCATGGCGACCGCCGAAGTGTGAGCAGGTGCGTCTTGATGGAATAACACCTTCTTCTTCTTCAAATGCGGCCGTTTTTTTGCAATTTCTGCCTTCAGCTTATCAAGTAATGATGCGTAATACGCTCCCGTTATTGTTTTACCTTTTTCAAGATAGTCGATACACACAATTCCGTGATTATCCCAAAAAACAGCCATTACCTTCCCAGCTGATGGAACCGTCTTCAGTAGTGATACTAGGCCGGTTCTAACCCAGGAGCTCCGAGCGGGGTGCGGGTGTGCGGGGTAACTCGGGGACGCGGGGGTAAAGGAGAGGGGGTAACTGGTAGGCACGGGGAAGGGGGAATGCTTTGTCGACAATCCTTTGGAATGTACTTTTGAGGGGGAAGGGAGGAGGGGGTCTTTTTTTGTCTAGGAAGAGCTGCTAGAAAAGATATTTTTTGTAGAAATTGACATAGGAAAAAAAAGCGCCGTTATTCCGGCTGCAATAAATGTACGTGTCGCAACATTTCGAACAATCTCGAAAAATCCGTTATTCAATGAAAATAATGTATTAGTCGGTAAATGGACACTTTTCCTTAATTTTTTTCTTGTTTTTTTTAGTAATAAATACTGAATGTGCTCATTTCTATTTGATCAAGTTCTCACGTAGGAAACAATAAATTTTGATGGCGACGGAAAATGGGAAACTACAAAAAAAGTGAACTATAGAAAAATGAAATGAATTCAATAAGAAAAAAAAGATATTACCCTTTTTTTATTGATGTTTTTTATTGATTATACCAATAAATAATATCTTATTATAACTGAAATATTATTTTATTTTAAGATGGGAAATTTGTTTTGATTGAAATCATATTTTTAAACGTGAAAACGTTTTTATTCACATTTTTGTTACATCGTCTTTTTTTCATACATACTAAAAACTAAAGCTAACAATTCGCAATCGACGAGTTGATGCCTATCGAAGATATCGCTATCGCGTATCACGTATGGTACCTCCTCGGGATTTGTTATAATAGACGCAATGTTGGAGAATCGCGTATACTTTTCATCGATCATTTCAACGAGTCTGTCTAATTGAGTGAACGTTATATCAATACATTCGGCGAGATTAAACATACGGCGTAGCGTCGATTCGACCATCATAATGCGTACGTTTGAAGATTCAAGACGTACGAGTGTAACGTTGTTCATCATACAAACTCGGACTGTTAACGGTCCGACGCTTATAAAATTGTCTTTGTAATTGTTTCGTAGCAATTTGTAGATATTCCATTGCTGCTCATGGAGTCCTTTCCATGTTTCGAGAGACAATATCAGCTCTTGTCCTCGATGATCTCCTAGAGCGATCTCTACGTAGCTCGGTGGACCAACATTGATTCCAATTTCCAGAAACTTGAAGCCCGTAGCCGTCAGGTTGTAACGTCTGCTCATCAAGCGCACCGCGCGAGGCTCCATCGAAATGCTGTGTAACAAGTACATAATATTGCGTAATGTTGCAAAAAGAAAAAAAGAAAATGTCGAACTTACGCGTTACGTTCCTTCTTCGTTTCACCATCGTACAGTGCACTGCTTCCTTTGGCGGAGTACATTGTGTGTGGATCGTTCGTACAAACGAATGATGAAGAAGCGGAGTACGTTGCGTATGGTTCGTTTGTACAAACGAATGACGGAGGACTGATCGCACCCGCGTAAATTTTGACACGTCAGAGCGTGTTAAATCCCCCCTTCCTCTCATTTGAAAGATGGAGTGGACAAAAAATCCAATGACCTCGCTGAACGACAATACTCTATTATGATAGTATTTCGTGAATAGGCATGTTAGTGGCCAAGAAAAAGACAAAGAATCGTACAATTGCAAATCGAGAACGAGTTTACTGTTATAGTGTTTTATTATAAATTGTTATAAACTGTTTTATTATAAACTATTATAAATTAAAAGAAAAAAAGATTGCGTCATTATCAATTAATTATAAAATTTTTATTTCAAGAAAAAACCTAATCAGCTATAAAAAATATGTAAAGAGAAAAAAAGAAAAATGTGAATAAAAAGTTTCACGCTTCAATCATAACGCAATTTCTTTATCATCGATGAGTCGATCGAACGTTACATTGAAAAAAAATGTATAGGATCGTTGGAATATTAAGTAATCATCGATGTATATGAATAGCGGGGAAAAGAAATAAAAGAAAATATATTATATGTTATATATGTTTATTTAAGATTATCTGCCCACCAATTAAACAATTTAAATACATTTTGTAACGCGCAATTGGTATAATGATATCTACATCGTATAGAATTATCAGCATTTAGATTATTTAAAGAATCTATGTCTTCGTAAACCGCATCCAGGGTCTCGATGTACATGCGCTCTCGCTCATCGTCCAAAAGCAAATTCCGCAACCATTTTCGTTTTTCGTGTCCCTTGACATATATGACAGCATCATCGCCGTCATCGTCGTCGTTATCTTCTTTCGTACCATGCACAGCTTTCGTAATCAAACTTTTAGCTTCGCTGTACGGAATCGTTCCATCGTTCCATTGCAGTCTATGATGATGACGTATCACCCAGCGTGCGCAAGATTTGTCGGCACTTGCCAGGAAATGCCACGGTATAGGGCTTGCGAAAATGTAATGAGAGAGAACGGTCCGTTCTTTGAGAGCAGCAAACTCTCTTACGACAAACTGTCCTTCAACGAGGAAACCTTGCAGGTCTACGAACGTTGGCACAGACATGTCGAGAAGAAGACTGCGATCGATTTCGATGTATAGATTTTATTATCTCTCATATACCAGCGATGCTCTTAGGTGATCTTGCGTACAACATTGGTCAATGGGTTGTACTGAACCACGCGATCGTGTATAATGAGACAGTACGCGGTGGTATTCATCGGTACGTTCTCCTTAGTCTCAAATTCCAATCTCACATCCACGGTTGCGCTCTTGACTGATTCGTTTTGTCGAGAACAATCGATGATTACGAATGGACCGTAACGTAGAAAAGACGTGAGGGTAAGACTTGGCTCGAGATACTCGTATCCGTAGTAATTTTTGCAGAAACGCGCGTACGTTTCGTACAACACAGACCATCTGTTTTTTTCGAAATCCAGATTCATATCATCGTACGGATAACATTCTGAGTTCAGATAGAGTTTCACATTGGTCAAGTTGCAGTCGTCGAATCGGCTCGTGTCCTCGGCCATGATGTTCTTTCGGCCTGTTTGCAAAGCGAAGATGACATATCGCGGCTTCTCCAGCTGAGTAGCGGTCTTGATGGCCCACGAATGCTTGGTTGTACGCTGTAACAGCGGAAACTCGTACAGATCCCACGAGCGAAAAGCCATGCTCAAGTATCGTCCGCTCTCCAAAGTGCGCAGCATCGATAGTTTTGTTATCTCGTTCAATAACACGTGCGGCATTCGCCATTGTATCTTGAATAAGTCGATCACGGGATCCAATGCTGAATTTCCCATCAGGCAATTGTTGTCGTTGCGCGATCGTATTAAGATCAACTCGTGACGAGCGTTGATTACCACGCGTCTGTAATCCTCGCAGAATCCCAACAGTACGTAGAGAGGTACGCAAAAGTTAAAATATCCATCCGCGTTGGTACGCGCATCCCAGCCAGCATTTCTCAGAATCACGCTTCTCTCGGATGACGTCGTTACGTAGTATTTGAGCGCGCTAGTTATGCCCACGTTTCTATTACGATCAATCTCCACGCCATCGAGCTCGTATCGAATCTCATCGAACATGAACGCCACAAAATTATTTCCCAACATCACATCAGATCCGTCGACAACATTTTTCTTCGTTAATTTTCCCTCGATATATAGAAAGCTTTCGTACGGCAATGTGTACAGATCCTGTTGCTGTATGGGTATTCTTATCTCATCACTGTACCCAAACGTTGTATTGGCGAACGGGTTATACGTATGAGTTTCAATCTTGAAGATGCGATCGTCGAAGATTGGCTCATCTTCGATGTTTAGAATGTCAGTCATCTCACAAGTTGCGCACCGCGAATCCTAAAGCTTGTAAAAATTTAACGTTCGATGCGTTGAGTTTCTTTCTCTTTTTGATGCAACCGGATGAGCGAGTATTGTCGATTGGTGTTTTCTTTATAAAAGATGCGTTATCTCTCTGAGCGTGCTTCGCTTCGTTCAACACGAGCATCCCAAATGTCGCGCACACGTTATCGCCGTCGCCGTCGTACGTGCAATCTGATAGTGATCTCTTCTCCTCTGAAATCGAGCAATTGTCCGTTCTGGTCAACAATGCGTATCGTTAGCTCCGTAATGCTCCGTACGATGACTGGCAAGTAAATGATTTGCATCGGCCTTTCCGATATCTTATATCCTGGTGGCACGCTCGGCGAAAATTCATGTATCGTGTGCACACTTTTATCGTTGCTATATGCGCCCGCGGTCACGTTGCACTCTACACGGATAATGTTTATATTCATTATGTTGATTGACATGTCCGATTTATACCACTTTCGCGGTTGCAATATACGCTTTGACGAGAAACCAAGCAGCGATCCAATGTTATTGGGCTTGTTAAAGTTTATTCTGTAATCACATTTAATCTCACACCTCATCGTGTTGTAATTTGCGCGGAGCACTATCGGGTATTCACCAATGTCATCATCGCCGCGCGCGGTGTCACCGGCGTTACCATCGGATGTGTCGCGTCGCGGATGTTTTCGTAAAATCTCACGTTTCAAAAAATCATTTATGGCTTGCAGTTCGTACGACCCCTCGGGAATCGTAATTTCTGCGTCGTCTTTGTCAAAATAAAATTTGTTGTTCGAAACATTTACATTCGGTATCGTGTGATAAGTCTCCAAAATTGTTAGACCAAGCTCGTAGTCATCGTCGTTCAAATCTATGGCTGGAAAGTAGTTTGCCGCGAGAACGCTGCTCTTCCCGCTTAACGTAAGCGTCAGCGACATGATGGAAAAGCGTTCAACGAATACTGAAACGTCGCGGCATTTTGTTAGACTTTATAAATTCATGCGCGTCGACCGTTTGGAGAAACCACAAACACAGCTGTCCGCAGACGCTCTGATCGTACGTCTGATAGGACGTTCGATTGTACTCTATCATAACATTGTCTCCGAAATATCGTACCAGTTCCTTCGGCGGTCGAAGATTACCGAAACTGTCGAAATATATAACACGATCGTTTCTCTTTGCGTATGCTACCCAATGAGTGCCGGGACCCATCGTGTCATCCAGATTTACGATACCGCTCTCTTTTCGACGCGCGCCGCTAATCGGTAATGCGTCACGCATGAAAACGCCTCTGAAGTATGGTACGCGCATACGCTTCGCCAGCTGGTCCAATTGTACGTTGGTAGTTACACCCATAGGTATTTTTATTGTCTCTTTGACGTTTTTTTTTTCTTTTTTTCTTTTTTCGCTGTTACACCTCGTCCGCCTTTGTACGGAGCGAGATATAGTCCCCGTCCGTATTTGTACGGAGCGAGATACAATCCCTGTCCGCGCGTTTCCATTGCGCGATTGTGACGTTGTAGTTCCTCGAGCTGACGTTGTATGGCTTTCTTGTCGTTTACCGCTTTCGCCACGCTGGCCGCTCCGCCAATGGAACCGAGCGCGCCCAACATTGGCAGAATCGGTAATATGCCGCCTCGTTTCGCCGTTGGAAGTATTCGTTTTTTTTTGTTGGCTTTTTCCTTGTTTTCGTTTTCATACCCATGCCGATCTTGGTCTTGGCTTTCATCGCTGCCCAAACAGCTGTAGCGGCAGCTTTTTCGCCCAAATTCGAATCTCTCGCAATGACGCGTCCTAGGGCTTTATCGGCGAGTATCTTATCCGCCGCGTGTCTATCGGTGAGATCGTTGCTCCGAGAATACGCAATGTCGTGTTCACGGCACGCTGCGTCTAGTGGATTTATGCCCGTTTCACCTCTGGCTAATCGCTTTTTCAGCCGAGTACCCGGACCGCAAAACTGATAGCCGGGAATATGTAACTCGAAAGGAAGCGCATTTATCGCTCGATTGAGCAGTCCTCCAACGCAGCCTTTGTTCGTTGCTGCTGGCATATGTTACAATCCTTTATCTTCGGTGCGGGGCCGTCTATATGCGTGCGTTGCCACGATTGATTATAATGCTTGACGCAGCGACGATAGATTTGAACCTCCAAATCCGCCTTTATATGCTCCGGAAGTTTGTCCCACACGTGGTCGATATAGTCACCACATATGCGTAACAATATGATCTTCGGTATATATTGCAACTGTTCAGCGCGCAAATTCCAAATATCAAATAGATAGCGCGAGATACATTTTTGCTACTAAGCGAATCGCGGTTTCGCGCGCCTATAAATAGGCGTTCAATCAAAGCCTAGATAACGCAGTGTGAACATGAAATTCGTGCGGTACCCGCAGACGATACACGTCGTGAACTACGACGAGAAAGCGCAAATGATGGGAGACATCGCGACAAAGCGCAAGCATGGTGAAATACTACTGAGTACTATACGCGCCATTATTTGCGGTCCATCGAATTGCGGTAAAACCAACGTTCTCATAAGTTTGCTCGAGAGTCCGCACGGTGTACGTTTCGAGAACGTGTACGTGTATTCAAAGTCATTGCAACAACCAAAATATCGATATCTCGAAACTTTGTTGGCATCGATCGACGAAATCGGCTATTTTACGTTTTCCAACAACAGTGACGTCATCCCACCGAGCGAGGCACGTCCCAATTCGATCTTCGTCTTCGACGACATTGCATGTGATAAGCAAGATGTGATGAGAGAGTATTTCTCGATGGGTCGCCACTCGAACGTCGACTGTTTCTATCTCTGTCAGACGTATGCGAAGATACCTAAACATCTGATACGCGACAATGCGAACTTGTTGATTTTATTTAAACAGGATGGTACCAACTTGAAACATGTTTACAACGATCATGTGAATACTGACATGTCGTATGATGAATTCTGTGCGTTATGTCGCGATTGTTGGCGGCGCGAGTACGGATTCCTAGTGATAGACAAAGACAGTCCGCTTGTCAACGGGCGGTACAGAAAAGAATTTAACATGTTCGTGGTACCATAATGTGGTTAGTCGATGTTGATACGTCAATTAGACAACATGAATAACATCAAAGATCGCGAGAAAATAGCAAAACAGATTGCGAAAACGAGCGATTCGATTCGCAAAAAATATCGCGCTTTGAAAACTGGTAAAATAGATGAAGATGTAGCGTTGGAGAGACGCTTCAAACCCATCGTCGAACCTCTAAAACAGATTGTCGAGGAAACACATCCAATTAAAAAAGTAGCCAATGTTGCAAAGGATATCAGTATTAAGAAAAAAAAGAAACGTGAAGACAGCGATGACGATGACGATACTACTACTACTACTACTACTACTACTACTAACAGGGATTCGTATTGGACGGATGTTGGATGGTTGAAATTATCGCCGCAATCTAAAAAGCGTACAAAACAATTGAATACTGCGTCAGATTCATTCACGTTCGATTCTACATCGATAGAACCATCAAAAGAACTACCGAAAATACCGCTATTCGTGCGAAATGAAAATATTTTTGAAACAAAAGACGTTAGTGAACCATCACTCGAAACAACTATCAAACAGAATCTGCAAACGCATGGAAGTCGTGAGACGCTTCATGGTCAGCTAGGACCATTGGGACGAAAGTACGTGGGCCTTCTTCTCGGTGACGACATAGATAAAGCGATCGATAATGTGTACGGTATCTATTTCGACAAAAGTGGTACAATGCTCGGTGACAAAAAGTTTGACGTTGACAAAAATGACTCCATAATCATAGACAATGTGAGATACAATGGTACACCAGGATTATACGAATTGATCTTCAAAAGACTTCCCGATGAAGCTATATTTACCGAAGATGACAAACAAACGTATAAAAATATACTATTAACAACGAATGCTCATAGACGTGGTCACAGCGCCCATAATCCCATCATGGGCAACAAGGGATACAAGTACATTAATATCATTGCTCCGCTCGTATCTACATATAAAAGAAGCAGTAAAAAGGGTGCAGGCATGAATAATATACCATCCACCATGAAGTTAAATGACAACAAGATCGATTACGTGCATTGGGACGATCCCAACGAACTGGTGGATCGACTTCGATTACTCGACGCTTCGCACCGAGCTGGTCACAACGCTCACGACAACGAGATGCTGTCGATCATCGAGGAACTTCGCGAAGCCGGCATTATTATAAATTAAATCGCGTGTCGATGAAACGAGCCAGTTGATTGACGTCAGTGAGGAAAAAAAAACTTTAATTGTAATATATCTTATTTACACGCATTAATATCAAACATCGTTGAAACATGAGATCGTCAAAATCTGATGGACGTGAAAAAAATATTAACTCCGTAAGGCGACGACTCGTCGAAGAATTGCACGCTCCAGCCAGAAGAAATTTTCCACGAAGACGTGTCATAATTCGAGGATACGACGATCTGTGGCAAGCTGACATCGTCGAGATGCGTCCATATTCGAATTTCAACAGAGGTCATCATTACATACTCACCGTTATCGATGCGTTGAGCAAATATGCCTGGGCCGTACCGCTTAAGAGCAAGATCGGAAGCGAAACGGCTAACGCTATCGCCGAGATAATTCGAGAGAGCGGAAGATGCCCGAGAAATTTGCAAACGGATATGGGGAAGGAGTTTTACAACGCCGATGTGCAGAAACTCTTGAAAAAACATAGCGTTAATCATTATTCCACGTATTCGATATTGAAGGCATCGATCGTCGAACGGTTCAATCGCACACTTAAAAACGACATGTGGAAGATGTTTACACTTAATGGTACTTACAAGTGGGTCGACGCGCTGCCACGTCTCGTGTTAGATTACAACGCGCGCAAACATCGCACTATTGGCATGCGACCCATTGACGTAACTCCCGCGATCGCTAAAAAACTCTTGGGCACGGTGTACAGCGCGATAAAGATCGCAGGTCCAGCAAAATTCAAAGTAGGCGAATCGGTACGCGTGAGCAAGTACAAGACAGTTTTCGAAAAAGGTTACACGCCAAATTGGACCACCGAGGTGTTTAAGATCGTTAAAATGCAGCGTACTAATCCCGTAACCTATCTACTCGAAGACTATCGCGGAGAATTCATTGCTGGAGCGTTCTACGAGCACGAGTTGCATCGCGCGACTCATCCGGACGTGTATCTCGTGGAGAAAGTACTGCGTAGGAAAGGAGATAAGGTTTACGTCAAGTGGTTGGGATTTGATGGGTCACACAATTCTTGGATACACAAAAATAATGTGATTTAATTCATTTATTGTAAACAAATATAAAAATATTTATATAAAAAAATATTTATATAAAAATATATACAACAAGTCTTATTTTTTCTTCCATTACATTTTCATAAAGAAACTATACTGATGGACTAACTACGATGAACTTAAGATATAAAATGTATAAAACTACGGGAAATACGTACATATAAACTACAAGTACATATAAATTACAAGTACATATAAACTACAAGTACATATAAACTACAAGTACATATAAACTATAAGAAATACATACATATGTATATGCATACGTACATATGTGCATAAACTACAAGTATGTATATACATACGTACATAAATACATATGTACATATGTACATACATACATACATACATATGTACATATGTACATAAACTACAAGTATGTATATACATACGTACACACGTACATAAATACATACGTACACACGTACATAAATACATACGTACATATGTACATAAATACATATGTACATATGTACATACATAATGTACGTACATATGTATGTGCATACGTACATATATATGTACGTACATTACATACTGTACATATGTACATACGTACATATGTACATACATACGTACATATGTATGTGCATACGTACATATGTATGTGCATACGTACATATATATGTACGTACATTACATACTGTACATATGTACATACTGTACATATGTACATACGTACATATGTACATACGTACATAAATACATACGTACATATGTACATACATAAATACATACGTACATATGTACATAAACTACAAATATGTATATACGTACACACGTACATAAATACATATATATGTACATTACATACTGTACATTACATACATACATATGTACATATGTTGTATATATAAACTATAAGAAATACGTATATATGTACATATATATGTATAAAACTATATATAAAAAATACATGTATATTACAAAGGTATTCGCCAATGTCCCCATGGTAACGTTTCCGTCGAATCCGGTATGATGTATCGTTTGTCATCGTATGGACTCAGAGCAATTTTTGATTCGGATATCGTATATACTTGGTGTAACTTGGATCTTATACATGACTGGCGACGAGTCATTTCGATCTCTTCATTCAAACACCGTGTATAATCATCGAACGTTATTGTTCGCGCTACGACGTTATTTTTTACACCTTTCGCCTTTTTGATGTCCTTTTTACCATCCACTCTCATCGCATACATTTTCGCTCTGAGTCCAACAAATTCCGTCATAATCGCACCGTTATTTTCGTCCTTCATTAGGCCGGGTACTTTTTTATTCACGAGAGACATACCATATGCGTTGTCCGCCGGATAATCGCTTGTATCGAATCTAGCGATATCACGTTTCATCGTCTCGTACACATCATCACATTCAATGTGATATACAAGACTGTCTGTGTCGGTGTACATGATTTTACATTTGTCGCGATACAGCGGTAACATATATTCGTGGTGAAATTCATACAAGCAGATTTTTGATATATCGAGTATACACATACCCACATAAATCGGCTTGTTGAATTTTACCTCGAGTTTACGCAGTTCGACGGCGATTAAATTTTCCGCAAAGACGCTGCGGCTGTGGAAATTTGGTTTCGCGATCATTGCCTCCGCACCGTATCGTCCGTCCCATTTCGTTATCAATTTTACATCCACGTGATTCCGGACATTTTCCATCGTTTTACCGAATACCGCGTTGTTCATTAATTTGTATAAATTTTTTTCGAAATCGTTTTTCGCGCACATTCTAAGCTGTGTATTAAGTTCGATGTAATCGCGGAGCCAGGTGGATTGAACGAATTGTAGTACGCGGTGTATCTTTGCGATACGAAGACCGTGGCGCGTACATTGCTGCAGGTTACGATAGTGGATGACATATCGCTTTTTGTCATATAGCGTCGCGAGAAGTTTATTCTGTCGCGTGCCGGGTGGTTTATCGCGCGTCGGACAGAAAGGTAAGTCGGTGTGTCGATCGTGCAGATGATGCGGATACTCGAGATCGACCTCGAGAATATAACCCGTAGGCGAATCCGGAGCGATCGCGCTCACATCAAAGTTCGCGATGTCTTCAACCCATCGAAATTTGGCATAGGGCAGCGGTTGACACATCGCCCATCCGTATAAATTGTTCACGTCGTAGTACATCAAATACGACGACGGTTTCGACGGGTCGTACGAACGCATGTACTTGTTATTGGCCTGCGTGTATCTGTTGGAACATTGACTGAGGCCGCCGCGTATACCGCTCGATAAACATAACCATATCGATGTCGGTGAGCAACTCAAATTTTACACGCGTATGTTTCAGCATGGCGTCCCACGTGAAACCTGGCAATGTGTAGTAATGAGCGGGATCGAGACTGTAACTTTTGATACAATTTTCACGGAAATTTTCAAAAACGTCGGCCAATAACAAGACATCAGTCTTCAAATATAGATCGCTATATTCGCCTAAGGTTTCAATAGAGAACCGCTGCCAGATGTTCACGGCGTGCGCGTAATCATTCTCCGACACTGTGTCACCGGTTAACGAACTATAAAATGATTCGCGCGATGGTAGGCGCGTGTCCTGCAGCTTGTCCGCATGATCCACATATTCATAAGGAAAGACACCTTTACGCGTCAACAAATCAAAATCCTCGTTCGATAACATGGAAAATTCGGAATGTAAAATTTTCAATTTCTCTCTACTTAAAAAAGATGTCAATTTATCGAGACTGGTACTCAAAAATTTGTACGAATCGATGAATCGTAATTGTACACAATTTTGCGAATCTGATCTATCTTTGACATGTTTAGTGAATGAAATGTATTTTTCCTTTGTTATCGGCAGCACATCAATTTTGCCTTCGTATGCCGTAGCTATTTCTGTGATAACAAAGTGCGCGTCATAACCGGATAAATTGTGAAAGACTACAGGAATGCAATATGATTTTTTATAGTTTAGATTGCAATTCGAATGTGCGGGTCCGCGGTAACGACCGGTAAGGTGGCAATGATCACGTACCCGCGTGTCGTCCGACGCAAATAATTTCTCACAAATGTGACAACGCGTTGCGCTACAGTATGTCTCCCACTGATCTCTCGATAATGTTTCCATAGGGACATTCGCGGATAACAAAATTTTTATTTGATGCGCCAAATTTTCGAGTTGTTGAACGAACCATGCAACGCAGTCTTCGCCGCGACGAAATTGATACGTCGATAACGCATTGTCGTACGAGCATCGCACATAATATCCTACGCTAAATATCTTGTGTTGTTGTTGTTGATATGTGTACGACGTGTTTTCTCTTTGCGGCTCCATCCTTCGCAGTATGCACTCAAGATCTGCGTAGACGATGAATGGAAGTCGTTCTTTGTTGCAGTAGTTTTTGAAGTTGAGCCACTTGTCGTCCTCATTCGGCAGTCGGATGGCGCAATCGTTCATCCGTTCGCAATCCACCGTATGCGATTCCAATTTCTCAGATGACTTAAAATAATGTAAACATCTGCAAACGGAAAACATATTTTTTTAGTATTTTTAGCATTTAAATTAACAATTATAAAATATTTTACATATTTTGTTAAAAAAATGTGCATACGTACCGATCACAAAAGTATTTCTTGTGTTCTTTTTTACTTAGTTGCGAGCTCACAAGACGGGATAAGTTTTTGATGTACGCGAAGTGTCCATTATCGTCGCGCGGATCCTGCATGTACAACAAATTTGCATGTTTCTCCATTTTCTTTGTTGTCAGATGTATTGGGAGAATCTCCTTTTTCTTGATACCGTAGACGTTGATAGAGATTTCGTTGAGATGTTCGAACTTTTTAATTTGATTCAACGTCATCGGAAACGTAATGTCTTGGAGATTTAACACCGTCGTATAATGTGGATACGATGATTCCCGATTTGTATGCCTTTCGACCGGATGCAAGGCCGCGACCACTGACCATGCGAAACACGCATTATCCGTTGACTGCACGTTAATTACCGCTCTCTTTAACATAATTTCCCGCGGTAACTCGATGTAACACCCCGCGTGCATGGGATTATATTTATTAACATTAATTGTTAAATTTAATATACGTGATAGCGCCCATCCACTGTCGCGTTCTTGAAATTCTTCGAGCGATGCCAACGTAGGTTCAATGATGTGCTGCTCGTACCACTCATCCACATTTGACACTCGAAAGAGTTCACTATTCTTAGTGTTTATACTTTTATTGGCGCGTTTATCGCCCGTCACAAACTCGCCGTTGAACGCGGTGTTCACTTTTACATTATCGTGTCTTTCTATAATGTCTCGCACTCGTTCGAGCACTACACCACCGGCATCTTCCAAAAATCGTCGCGGCTCGATATAGTTCACGTTGATCACCGCACCAGTCAATATACGGCTTTCAAACGCCGTATCAATCTCGCGCCAAACGAGAGATCCATTGTCTCTACTGGTGCTCGCGTACTCGCCACCAACGTGCACGAAACGTCTTTCTAATTGTACCTTTGCACCCGCGAGTCGTGCGATCCTCGCCACCACAGATTGTCTATTTGCAACGGTGAGTCGAGGACGCTTAACACGACTAAGTTCTTCGAGTTGTTCGATACACTCATCGCATTGTTGCAGCCACGCGAAACACTCCACCAAAGTAGCGACCTGGCTGCATTGTTCTAGCAGCTCGCGTTCCACTCGCTCGAGATGTTCCATTTTTTTTTTTATATTGCGTCCCACGAAGCACTTGCACTTGCACTTGCACGTGATTTGTCCACAATATCGTCTTTTTTTTTTTTACGCGGTGCAAATTGGGCACATATTGCATGGCATTATCATACAGACGGACTGTTGGCAATTGGAGCAAAATCGGCTGTTTAGCGCATTGAGAGTATCTATCTCGTGCTTCCTAACGGCATACAATACTCCAATATCAGTGTCCGCCAGACGAACCATGCATTCGGCACACAGAGTTAGTGCACCACCCGTTGAATAATAAAATTGTATTGAACAATACTTTTTATTATTATTCAACGCAAGGAGTTCCGAATGCGTAACAATTTTTTCTGCATAATCCGTTAGCTCTTCACTCTGATCACTTATGTAGTCACTATCGTCAGACAACGCATGTTCTTCGTCTTCAATGTCAATATTAATATTGTCAATATTATTAATTTCCATTTCTAGTTCATCTCCAAACTCTTCGTCCACTATATTTCTGAGGTTCTCCATGTTTATATTAAACACATTTTCTATATTTAATACGTTATTCATATTCACTATTTTTCTTACAGTATCACGATCGATATTCGTTTCGAGACTTCCGAGATCTACTGTGATTCTGTGTGCCCAAGGAGTCTACTATATATATCGTCTATAATTTCATTGTCCCTTTGTCGAACTCGAAGCATGGTCATAAGTTTTCCGAATCACAATTTTGATTTTTGTAGCAGCCCAAGTTTTCCCGTTTTTTTATCTCCAATTTTTCTCCGATAAGAAGATTCGATAGAAAAGATTTGATGACTTTTTTTTTAAAGACAGCACTAACTTGAAAGTAACAGTTGGAATAATATCAATCGATATCCGAAATAGTTTTTTCAACATAAAAAGAAAGAAACTTGGTATTTATGATGGAATATTATTTATCGGTGTAACATCTATAAAAAATCGTATTCAGTTTTATAGTTTCCGTTCCATGTCACTGTCAAAATTTATTTGGCTCGTACGTGAAAACTTGGACTTGACCAAACAGGAACGAACATGTTTCAATATTTATTATTAGGAAAAAATTAAGAGAGAAGAAGTGTCCATTTACCGACTTATTTTTATTGAATGAATTTTTTCGAGATTGTTCGAAATTAACTCGTTACAACATATACATTTGTTTAGCAGCCGAATTATTGGCGCTTCTCTTACCATGCTGTAACACGTACAATTGTCAATGCTATTTTTTCTAAATCAGGACATCATTATAAATCTTTCGAATTTGTTTAGGTACATTATTTTCATTAAATAACGGATTTTTTCGAGATTGTTCGAAATTAACTCGTTGCAACGTGTACATTTGTTTATAGCAGCCGGATTATTGGCGCTTCTCTTACTATGCTGCGACACATACAATCGTCAATGATATTTTTTCTATATCGGGACATCATTATAAATCTTTCGAATTTGTTTAGGTACATTATTTTCATTAAATAACGGATTTTTCGAGATTGTTCGAAATTAACTCGTTGCAACATGTACATTTATTTATTTATAGCAGCCGGATTATTGGCGCTTCTCTTAACATGCTGTGACACGTACAGTCGTCAATATTTTTTCTAATTCGGGACGTCATTATAAATCTCCCAAATAGCAATTTGTTTAAATACATAGCAGCCCGAATATCGGCGCTTTTTTTTCCTATGTCAATTTCTACAAAAAATATCTTTTCTAGCAGCTCTTCCTAGACAAAAAAAGACCCCCTCCTCCCTTCCCCCTCAAAAGTACATTCCAAAGGATTGTCGACAAAGCATTCCCCCTTCCCCGTGCCTACCAGTTACCCCCTCTCCTTTACCCCCGCGTCCCCGAGTTACCCCGCACACCCGCACCCCGCTCGGAGCTCCTGGGTTAGAACCGGCCTAGTATCACTACTGTCTTCATCTTTTTCGAAGCAGGTTTACCCTTTGCAGTCCACTGTTTTGACTGTTCTTTTGTCTCTGGAGTGTAGTGATGGATCCAAGTTTCATCTACAATTATGAATCGACGCAAAAAATTTGACTCGTTTCGTTTGAACCGCTCCAACAGGGCCTTGGAAATGTTCATTCGAATTCGTTTTTGATCCAAAGTGAGCAAGCGCGGCACTCAACGCGCGGATAGCTTGCGCATATCTAATTCTTCAATCAATATATGACAAACGGATTCTTTCGATATGCCCATAGCCTCTGCTATCTCTCTAACCTTGATTCGATGATCGTCCAGTACCATTTGGTGAACATTTTCGATGTTATCAGCGGTAGTCGCAGTTTTTGGCTGTCCCGAACGCTCATTATCAGCCAAGCTGGTACGACCATGTTTAAATTCAGCTGTCTTTTTACGGTAAATGATGGGGCAGAGTCCCCGTAAACAGCGTCCAACTCGATTTTAATTTGCGCAGGATTATTGTCTTTCAAATGTAAGAATTTAATCATGGCACGATATTCAATTTTTTCCATTTTTATAAAAACACTGACATCGACTAATACAAACGACTGTCAAACAACAACTGAGCGTCCAAAATGATTGAAATTTTCACAAAAGTCTTTCAAAGCATATACTATTGTAATACTAGAATGGTTTTGATGAGTAACGTCATCTTCATGTTAAGGCTCAAAACTTTTTAGACTACCCTCGTAATTCCATCCACATCAACAAGCGAAAATTCAATGTCATCCACAGCAACAAGTGAAAATTCAATTAGTGTCATATCAAGAGAAAAAAATTCAATGCCATCCACATCAAAAGATGAACAAATTTTCAATCCTTTTGAAAATAATGAGGTAACCTTTTAACATCTTTACTATGTATTATTTTAAAATAAGCAATAAGATAAATAAAAGCCTTTTTCATTTCGTAGCGAATGAGTCATATGTAATCTATATCTGCATTGTCGTCAGATTCACAATCACCAGTAAGTTCTGATAAAGAAAATAAAAAGAACAAAATAAAGACGCTATCATCTTTATGGAAGAAACAACTTGATATAGAGAGCAATAGGATAGAAGAAATTAAAAAGTTACAAGAGCATTAGTAATAATACTTTGCAAGAAGAAAATAATAATATACTTAAGGAACGAAATGCGTTATTAAAAGAAATACTCTTGAAAATCAGACATCGTAATTAATTAATGTAATAAAGAAAAGAAAGTATATATTAAAGGAAGTATATTTTGATATTTCCTTAGTATGTTATAATACTCATTGATTAATGCTAATATAGGCGAGTTTTTTAATTCATCGATTGATGAATCGCAATTGTGCGCAAATGCAACTTTACTCTGAAAAAGTAGTACTTGTGCATAATGCGATTATCACTCGATGAATTAAAAAACTCATCTTATATTACTTAATATATTAAGCTACTTTCAATATATCAAGACATATTTATTGATTTAGATACTGAAAATGTTTCTTTTAATATTTTTATAATTGAAATGTTAAATTTAAATGTTAAAGTTTTATTATCTCATAGATAAGAGTTAAAAAGTATTGATTTATAGATATTAAAATCTATTTTGTTTTATATACATTATTGAAATGTCAATTTTAATGGAGAACATTGTATTACAAAGGATACATATATTATAAAGTATTGATTTGTACCTGAAAATATATAACCTTATCCGCAGCGAGAAATGATGATGGAATTGATATTGATTCGATGTTGAATCGATATCAATTCCATCTTCATTTCTCACTGCGTCTGTCATGATAATATTAAAATATTAAGTTACGTTTTAATGAATATAAAGAATATTGATTTGACCTGAAAATGTTCTTTTATTATCTTTAAAAATAAAACGTTATTTATATTCCATTTTAAGTGTACCAATTTATAAAGATATAACATTTATTAAATATTCAATGTGTGATGTATCTAAACGTAGTTATAAGTCATAAAATGTTTTACAATAAAAAAATTTAATACGATTTGTACTATAACTAACAGTTTCTATTTAATAATTCCGATATTGTATTCCTTTTGTCTATTGCTTCATTATTTGCTTCTATTTCTTCTCTCTCTACTGCTTCTTCTTCTTTTTTCTCTAATAATTCTTCATTTATTTAAAAAATGATCTCATCATGATCTATTAAAAAAATTATGCAGAACACAGGCTGTTACTATCATCTTATTTCCAAAATCGAAATCTGCAATATCTAAATAATTTAACCTGAGCAATTTAGTCTTTATGAAGTCAAATGTTCTTTCTATTATTGATCTTATACTAAACAGTCTAGTATTATATTATTTGAGTTCTAATTAGATGACTCATATTTCGATAAGGTGTCAATAAATTCACTAACAATGGGTAAGCTACATCCCCAATTATATGACGATTAGGTGATAACAAATTATGTGTTAACTTTCGAAAAATTTCACTTTGTCTAAATACACGTGCATCGTGCATGCGACCTGGTAATCCCACAAATATATCTATAAGTCATGCTTTATCATTGCAGATAGTTTATGCTTTATCATTGCATCTTTTTAAAAAAGCGCAAATTTATTATAGAAATTAAATATTATTTCAAAAATATTAATCAAAAATATTAAAAAATATTACAAAAAAATATTACAAAAATATTACATCTTGTAAGACAATAGAGTGAAAACCTTTTCGATTGTAGAAATCATTAGCATTGTCTATAGGAGCTTTGCATGATATATGGCAATCATCAATAGCACCTACCACTCCTGAGATACCATAAGAGCGTCTCTTAAATATCTGTGATAATTTTAGATAATTTAATAAATATTAAATGATTTGTGTGTACATGTATATGTATATGTGTGCATGCACAAACAACTTACCTTTGAAATTATGTCGCACATTCGTGCATTGGGCCATCTCACATAATTTGGTAATATATCAACTAATACATTTGTAATTTCTTTGACTATATCATGAACAGTACTTTTTATCAAATTAAACCGATCTCCAGCAGCCAAATAACTTTCTTTTGTCAAAATCCATATAGTAAACATTACTTTTTTTTCTTAAGTCTACAGGATTATTATGATTTAAAGGCATTGCATGTCCAATTACGTTTATCAAATTCTACACAAAATGAGCAAAGCAAAAATTGATATGATATTATTAACAAATATACAAAACTATAATATTTGGATTTGCATACTTCCAATGTGATTCTAGACATCCTAAAGTGTTCCTTAAATAAAGGATCAGTGTATCATGATATAATTATTAGTAATAATTTTCATTTTTGGATCGTATTCTGCGTTCATTTTGTAATAAATCATTCTGCAATGGTTCGCCAAGTTCGTTTGCCATGAAGTATATGATATTTCTGCGTATTTCTACACCTCTCATATCTGCATCGTCGGCTCCAATCAATACTGCCAATTCTAATAAATCCATATTCGTCAAACCATCCGTGATAGTAAGTGTCAAATAATAAGAACAATAACACGACTGTAATTATTCTAACTTGTTAACAAACTTTCACAGAAAACACTGATAAACAGATGGTATAAGTCACGTGGCCTAAAGCGTCGTTCAGCAACTGGTAACCGCTCACTCAACGGTTGTTACAACATGTTGGAATTAATTGAGATTTGCTGAACGCAGCCATTGATTAATATCAATTCTTTGTATAAAATGAGCGGTCTTGAAAATCATCGAAAAAAAAACACAATGACTTTTTGAACAACCCAATATTATACATTTATTATATTCTGTTAAATATGTTTCACGTAGTTGACGAATTATTTATACTAATTTATTATTTCAATTTACTTTTATATCATCTAATATTATTTGAGATATTTTGTATCAATGTGGTCTAATGTGCTGATAATGTGCTGATAATAATATCGTTACAAATTATGAGAAACTATAGCGATACTGCAGAAGAAAAAATTCATAGACCAGAAAACTCAGAGAGAAACCAAGCTAAATAATGTATTATTAATAGCAAATAAATGTAGCGTGAGTGAAACAAGGGCGTTGATTTGCATCTTGATTAAAATTAGAGAGTACGAATATTCACGTTAACCGTTAAAGTGATTAACAATCGATTGGAACGTATAAAATTGAAATGGAAATCTATAAAAAATTTTTCAAGGATTTAGTACAATAATATTTTTTCAATAAAATTAAATTGTTATAAGAAAAAACAAAATTAAATGTTATCTAAAATATTTAAAGAGATGCTGGACGAGCGACTGCGACGAAAACGTTCACATATATGCACATCTAACATACATAGATACATTTATGTATACATACACTCATATATATAGACACGCATACATGTCCATGAAATTTTCAAGCAAAGTATTCTCTTGTATATAGCTAAGCGCATTTTAAAAGCATAGTATTGTTCTTCCTTGTAATTTCGTCCCGGGTAAATTTGTATTGTTTATATGTTCAAAGTCTAAACTTTTATGTACAGAAAAATAGCACAAGTTAACCTCAAAAATCGATAACAAAACTGTAATTTTCTAACTTTTCTTTCCAAAAATTTTCTAACTTTTTTTTCCTCTTTCATAAAATATACAGACTCGAATGTGTTATTGTTTATACTTCAATTCTAGAAAAGAATTTTTAATTCTGTATAATCAATGAAAAGATTACTTTGTCTGAAAATAATCGACTCAGTCTCCAGCATCGCCTTAAGGCCTGTGAGTAGTCACCGCGGCCATATTGGAATTGTGAGAAACGTCATAGGTGAGAAATAATACAATAAAGTTTATGACGGTAGTTTTGCAAAGAGATATTTGACTAAAATATCACCTGATATAACTTTAAGACACTTGTGAAAATGGATGGCTACTGTCCTTTCCCTTCCTGATAGTCACTAAATAGCTGTAAAAGGCATGTGAAATAAAGCCTATTCAGGCAGAAAACACACGATTTGACAGCTGTTGAAAGAAGTAGAAAAAATACTTTCACATATAATGTCCGGTGATAATTTCAGCTATTTTTTTACGCCT
The DNA here is from genome assembly GCF_055798465.1 of Pogonomyrmex barbatus. Classification (NCBI taxonomy): domain Eukaryota; kingdom Metazoa; phylum Arthropoda; class Insecta; order Hymenoptera; family Formicidae; genus Pogonomyrmex; species Pogonomyrmex barbatus. The sequence continues at coordinate 5,812,271 of NW_028297111.1, read as the reverse complement.
ATTTTTACAAATCTGGTAAATACGAAACAAGTCATATCTGCACGATTAAGCACAATAACGAACACCGTAACGAAAACCGTTATGAAAAATGCATGTCATTTGTATAAAGATGAACAAGGGTATCTGAGCTTTTATTTTTCACCGCGACGGTATGTCGCATCAACGTGGAGTTCTTCGCTGAGATTCAAGGGCCTTAAGAAAATCAATTCTTTAAAAATAAATAAAAATTTTTAAATCTTATTAAAATACTGTATTAGAAAATGGATGGCTAAAATGGCTAAAATATTTTTAAAAATTTATATATATAATATTATATATATATATTTTATATTATATAAAAAATTTATATATATTCTTACAAAGAAATCTCTTGCAGTAGTTGAAAGCAGTTATATAAAAATTATGAAAATAGAAATATAATTATATCAAATAATTCGAAGATCTCCGAATATTTTAATTTCATCGAAAGTACACATAGCCTCAACTACGTATAACAATATTGAAAGATATCTATTAGATTCGGAAAAAATTAATGGAGACCGACTGGATTTGAACTCGGGATCTCTCGTCTACCAATCCGACACTTAGTCTGCACGACCACGATGGCTCCTCTCTGTTAGCTGTTTATATTCCGAATCTCTTTCATGACCGCTTACGGTCGTCTAATTCTTACAATATGATACAGATTGTAAACTGCTTGAGAGAACGGAGAACGAAATATTTCTTTGAAATCGACGTTAATTGCTAATATCAAATATACAGACGATCTCTCTCATACTTTGCAAATAAATTCGAGTTTTCAGCCCGCCGTCATACTCATCAAATGCATCATTTTTTATCAACGAAGAGATCTTGCAAATATCAGGCATAAAAAAAAGAAATAGAGAATCAGGAAAAAATGTATAAATAGTGGTTTAATTCTATATTTATTTATCAAGTCAAAAAAATTAGAATTCAAAATTAAAATCGAAAAATTATATTAAAAATTATTCATAAAATGTAATTGTGTAAATCAAATTTAATTGTGTAAATCAAATGAGTGGTCCTTATTTATTACAAATTCTATTATATCTAATTACAATTTAATTAATTCAGAGTAAGAATACTATTGGGTTGCCGGAAAAATCATGACGTATTTTTTCTATGTTTTTCAAAGGCTTATTTATATAAAGAACAAAGATTAATCAATATATATTTTGATCGATAATCTTTTGCCATCTTTCAATGAGTTTCATAATTCCTCGTCCTTCATAGAAGGACTTTATCGGCGAAAAATTGAACAAGGTGCTGATTTACAGCCTCATCTAAATTAAATGTTATACCATGCAAGGAGTTTTGAAGAGAACGAAACAAGTGGAAGTCTGATGGCGCAAGGTCAGGCGAGTATGATGGGTGTGGTAACACATTCCATCCAAGCTCCAATAATTTTTGACGGGTGGTCAAATTTGTGTGTGGTCTCACGTTGTCGTGATGGAACACAATTTCTTTATGATTAATGAGCTCTGGACGTTCCTGGATGATGGTTTCGTTCAAACTATTCAATTATCGACAGTACACATTCGAATTGATTATTTGGTTCCTTGGTAGGAGCTCGGAAAACACGACACCTTTAAAATCCCACCACACTGAGAGCATAACCTTCCTCTGATAAATGTTTGCTTTTAATATAGTTTGAGGCGAATCATCATGTCGGAACCAAGACGCACTACATTGTTGTAAACAACAACAATTCACTTCATCACCATCAAGTGTAGAAAGTTATAATATCTGAGACATATAACAAGAAGAGTAAGATATTTCATGATATGACTGCAGTAGCCTCAAAAATTTAAATAGCCATGATGATTGCCAACTTACGCGAGAAAGAGGGGAGGAAGGGAGAAGACAATATTTTATCGAAATTTCCGTTTTTTCTATTTTTTATTGTTAGATAAAGAGAATGTCATTTGAAAAAATCCGAAGAATAAATTATGATTCTATATAATACAGCATATTGATGTAAAAATCTAGGCTTATTTCTACATAAATTTGTATTTCTAATTTATAAAATCAATTTCTAAATTTTAGTAATTTTAGTTTATAAGATTTCTACAATTCTCCCTTTCTTTAATTGCTAAAAAATGATCACCATTTAACTTGGTTTGAAAACAGGAGTACATAATTCCTATGCATTTATGATTATTGTCGTTCTACACAGTCTTACAGTTAAACTTTTACTCTAATTTTCAGGTCTGTTGATCCTTGACATTTCGCGACGCAGTTCCTTGATACGACGATTTGGCACGACGATAGCGACATTTTCGGAGAAATTTTGCTGCCGAAATGGATGAGTTTACGCAGAATTCGGTAACTTTGACGAAGTTTCACGGTCAAAACTTGACACTATCAAAGAGCGAGTGAAAAGTCTGCGGCAATCAGTCTCATAGCTCGTACTAATGCGATTTAAAATATCCGGTGGGGAGGGAGGGGGGATAATAAAACAGATTTTAATCGATATCAATAATATTGATCATCGAATTATTATAGAGTCACTATGTTGAAAGTCTGCTAAACCAAAGCGGCTCGCAGTTGGTAATATAATTAATTGAATTTATTTCATATTAAAAGATTTCAGCAACCATCCTGCTTGCCGAGGAAATACCATGTTTCGCGTTGTAGTTTGTTAGTTAACATATACTCGGCCTATATCTATGTATTATTTTTTTACAAGTCTTTTAGATTTCTTTTTCAGAAAATTTGAACTTTTCAACACATTTTCGAACATTTACTTACAGTGTAAAGCTCCTTAAAAATTAACGCAAGATTTATGATATTCTTTCTTATCTTTTTTTTTAAAAGTTGTTAAACATATGAAAAGAATGTAGAATGTTACGAAAAATAGAATTATTAGGTGTATAAAAAAGTTTTGAGCTTTTTTTTGTAAAATTCAATCTTTATTCAAAAACAAACAAAAAAATATTAATCAGCGAAATATTCCCCGTTTGCATCAATGACCTTTTGTCATCTTTCGGATAGCTTGCGAATTCCTTGACGATAAAAGCTCACTAGCTTCGAAGCGATAAAGTCATCAATGCATTTTCGTATCTCTTCAAATCTCATGAAATGTGTATAGCCAAATGATGCAGCGACCGGAATAGTAATCGGTAGTAATCGTAAGGTGCCATGTCTGGGCTATACGCCGCGTATGGGAAAAGTTCCCAGCCTAACGCAAAATCCTGAGTCCTGAGTCGCTTTCGCAACATGTGGTCGAGCATTGTCATGAAGCAAGATCACTTTACGACGTCCTTGGCCAGTAAATGGCCTCTTTTCTTCTAATGCATCGCTCAAATTGGTCAATTGTTGTTAGTAGCGGTCTGCCGTGATTGTTTCACCCGGTTATAACAACTCGTAATACAACACATCTTTCCATCCCACCAGATACAGAGCAAAACCTTCTTGGCGTGGATATTGGGCTTCGGCGTCGATATCGAAGGTTGACCAGGGTCAACCCATGATTTTCTACGTTTACGGTTATCATAAAGAATCCACTTTTCATCGCCTGTAATGATTTTGTGTAGAAAATCTTTTTTCCGGAACTTTGAAAGCAAAATGAATGCAGTATCACGCCGACGATTTTTGTTGTCTTCGGACAATTCATGCGGAATCCATCTGCCTTCCTTCTGAACCTTTCCCATCGTATGTAAACGTACAGAAATGGTTTGCTGCGTAACGCCAAGCTGTTCTGCAAGCTCCTTTTCAGTTTGCGCAGAGTTTATATCCAGCAATGCTTGTAATTCATCCGTTTCAATCTTTTGAGGGCGTCCAGCACGCGGTTCATTTTCAAGACTGAAATCTCCTTGGCGAAATTTTTGGTACCATCTTTTACATGTAGTATGACTTACAGCGTTCTCTCCATATGCAGCACAAATCATTGCAGTGGCTTCAGCAGCATTTTTCTTCAGATGAAACGCGAAGTGGATGGAAAATCGAATATGCTCTTTTGTTATTGCCATCGTGAACATTACTAATTTTTGAAGTTATGTGTATCAAACGCCAAACCGTATGGCATTTTAGAAGGCCAAATGCTTTAAAACCGCAAAAGGGCGGGAAGATATATAAAATTTAAATTATTTTATTGTATGAAATCTAAAGCTCAGAACTTTTTTGTACACCTAATATTTTACATAAAAGACGAATATGAAAATTCGTTTCTTTATCATGGTAAAAATGTCCGAAAAATAGGGAAGTCCAAGTTAATCATGGGTTAGATGAAATAGTATTATATGCAATAAAGTATATTCTGTAAGGAATTCTTACCGATAATATTAAATCGATTTTTTAACTGATAATATTAAATTTATTATTCAGTTATTAAAAAAGATATATATAGTTCTGATTTTTTGATTAACTACATTGCAAATAAAAAGTAACAGTATGTAATTGATAACAGAAACAAAGTCTATTGAATTTATATGTAAATATTAAAAAAAAAAAAATTATTAAATGCTAAAATCCAGCTGTAACTAGCTGAGAATATTTGTCTTATAAATATATCTTTAAATTTTATCAGTTTTTTTAAATGTTTATATGTTCATAATATAACTCAATGATATATATAATTTAATGATGAGTAATAGTAAAACATTATATAATGTCTTCGATCGAATAAACTGTTGTTTCTTTCCATATTTAGAAACAATTCCACAAAGATTATTTACAAAAATATTAGGGATCAATGTATTATCGAATGTTCCCTTTCTCTGTAATAAATATCCCTTATGAGACGAAGAGAGATTCCCCATTTTCCCCAATGATTCTTCAATTATGTCGCATCGCGCATTGTTTCAGTTACAATACCCAGAAATGCTCGTATAAACATCGGCTGGGCGAATACTTGCACGTACACACGAAGAGAAACGTGTCGTTTCGTTGCGGAGTAAGAAAAATTTTCGTTAATCAAGCTACCTCAATGATCATTTTGGCCGCAACGTTATCGACCGTTCCAATAATTAATTAATGTTATTCTAATTAATGTTATTCTACGCGATATATAGATGGGCGAAAGAGACAAAAAGGAGGATGAGAAGAAGAAAAAGAAAAAAAAGAGAAGAAAGGGAGAGAAAAAAATAGGAAAAGGGAGATCAGTCGGAGTCTTGGCACGTTATACAGAACACGTTCCTTTGTATTAGAATGAAATATGCATAAGTGTGCACAACGCAATACTGCTCAGATATCACATCTCTCCTCCATAATACTCGTTGCTATGACGATGGAACATCAAGGCGATCGACTAAAATGTCTTTGTATTTTGCAGCTTTACTTCAGATCTAAAATGTCATTTCCGAGCGAAATTGGAAGCCTTATTAAGTAACAATCTAACATAAATTGATTCTGATTTGGAACAGACGCTATTAAACTGAAAATAAAATCGGATAATAAAGAAAAGACGGTTCAATCCAGCGATTTGTGCATTGCTACAAACTATTGGACTTCCTTGTAGTTATAATAACAAAAGACTGACGTTTTAAGGCTTTTTTTCCGTTGTCTGAATAAAAGATATCTTTTTCGATGTATTTTTGCGCGCCGAACATGAATCTGATCATGATGTAAAAAGAAAGGTGTAACAACATCACGTATGTGCAGTCTCGACTAATAAGAAATTGGAAAGAATTGGCTCAAAATGCTGAAAAGCAATATGGCTGCGTGCAAAGTTCCGAAGTTTTTCCAATTACTGCAGAAGAACATTAACTTATATTAGAGACACGATTTGTATCGTCTGTTTCCTGTAAATGATGTGAGCAAATAGCTTAGCTATTTGCGAGTATATAGCAAAGAAATATATATATATAATATGTTATGCGTCGAGTTCTAAGTCAACAAAGTCGTGCACACATGCAAAATACTAAAAAGAAAGAAATCGACGGACCACGCGCACATACGCATTCACATAGAGCGAGAAATCAGCGGTGAATTTGACGGCGTGATCAAAGATGATCCGCGGCGAACATTCCATTCCTAGCGTCATCGCCACGTCGTCCGCGGCTTTTATAATCTCGCGAATTTCGAGACAAATAAGGTTCGGGCTTTTACGCCACTGAGCCGAAATCGTGGAGGATCGGTCAGCGACTTCACTTTGTTCATCCGTGACATAGTGCACATCGTGAATCAGAGTCCCGATCTGTATACGGTGCATGTGCGTGCGTGTGAATCATAACCGAGGCGAAGACCTCAGGCGTCATTGTTCCCGTCGAATCCAGCTGAAACAATAGCTACTACGGACGATATAAGACAACGTGATTTCGGCGTGGCTCAGGGCAACAGCCCCTAGGCGTTGTCGCGCCACGCGACTGAGGGCATCACGGCCTTCAGACATTGTCGCTTGACATATGCGATCCGTCCCAAGAGTTGGATCCATAGACTAAAGTGCGTAACAATCCGAAATGCGTGTGAAATCAATAAACTGTAAACTGTTACGCGATCTAGACATTGCGCGGTCAATGGACTTTATAAATTGTGAACTGTAGCACAAACTTATTTAGTGCAAATAAACGACACAGAGCAAGATCAATACATCGACTACATTACACGAAATCACGAGTGTGGGTGTTAAGTCATTCCCATTTGACACAACAATATATATATATATATATATATATATATATATATATATATAAAAGGGTGATTCAGAACAACTCCGTGTTCTTGCAAGGACGTACTCCTGAATTAATTCTGAAACGATTTTTCCTCTACGAAAATTTTGTCCGATGCTTATATTTTAAATTATAAAAGAAAAAAGTTAGCGAATAACGAAACGCGTACGGAAGGTAGGCAAGGACGGCACAACTCATCGTCCGAGAGAGAGAGAGAGAGAGAGAGAGAGAGAGAGAGAGAGAGAGAGAGAGAGAGAGAGAGAAGTAAGTAAGAAATCGCATAGGTGCATACTATCGCGTATGGTAAACCACGTCGACGCAGCGAACGCCCTGCAGTAATCGCCTGCGTCGGACGCCTGAGTTGTGCCGTCCCTGCCTATCTTCCGTACGCGTCTCGTTATTTACTAACTTGTTTCTTTTATAATTTAAAATATAAATAAGCGTCGGACAAAATTTTCGTACAGGAAAAATCGTCTCAGAATTAATTCAGGAGTCCTTGCAAGAATACGGGGTTATTCTGAATCACCCTGTATATAGCTATATATATAGCTGCAGATGATTTATCGTTATAACAACTGCAAGATTTTCATTCATCTTGTCACACACATCCCACACACACACACACACACACACACACACACACACACACACACACACACACACGCGCGCGCGCGCGCGCGCGCGCGCGCGCGCGCGCGCACTCACACATACTATTGCAAATACAAATATATTATTTATATAATTATTAGTTAGAAATTCACATAAGTTATTATTTCTCTCATTACAAAAGATTTTTCGCACTACGTTTGTATTATTCAAGTATTTTTATACTATTTTTTAAAAATTTCTGCGTTTTAAGTACATGTAACCATATATGATTGTTTTGTATTCGAATAGCGTGTATTTTGATCAAATTTCATTGGCTCATCGTGCCATTGCTATGCGCAATGGTACACCTTTCTTTTTACATCATGAATCTAACAATTAAATTGTTATCGAGTAAATAATTATTTACTTATTGAGTGTTTCAATGCCGATCCTTTTAATCAAGTAGGTGTATCTTAAAATTTTAAAATTTTAAAGTTTAAAATAATTTTACAGTTTTTTTACTTAATTTAAATTTGAAATTTTTTTACAAATGTTTAAAATTTCAAAAATCTTGTTATTAAGATTATCACGCAGTTCTTTTTTTCAAAAATATTTGTGACACAAAATGTTCTTTTTGGCTACTTAACTACGCAACTCGATGAAAAAAAACATACATCATTAAAAAATTATATTTTAAAGGTAAAACTTGGCACTTTAAGATAGCGTAAACGAAAGTAGAAAAAAATTTACTTTGCTAACAAAAAAATGAAATATGTCAGATGTATCAAAAAACATCAACTTTAACCTCATTTTTCTCAAAAACTTGACATGATAGAGCAATTTAATTACCGGATTTAATTACCGGATTCGTGTTCAGTGCTCAAAAATACATCAGGTATCTTTTATTGTAACAACAGAAACCGTATCGATCAGAATAATTATCTTTTTAATGGCGTAAATATTAAAACGGTTCGCTCGCTCTCACGATGCGCGAGGCTCGTCGCACGCAGTGTTTGACATGTTACCGAACAGTTGTTATCTGTCACGTTGCGTCAATGTTTTTTCGGGATGGTTTTTCGGTCCGGAATAGGACTTAGGTTTGCTGTGACTCGGAGACAGTTTCCTGCTTTATCACCTAACAGTGATGGATTTTGCACGCAAGTTTCTGCCTTGGAGGCCAAACTAAGAAGCGCCTTAATTCGTGATAATGCTTGCATGCTTTGAAGATAGGAGCGATCTGCCAGGAGTCTCCTGACTTTCTAAGTAATGCTCTAGGATTGCACAGATATCAGGACGGATATTGAGAACAGCACTGGACTGGTTGTTGTCTCGCCGGGAAAAGGCGAAAATCATCCATCAGAGTCAGCATTTATACCCGAATCGGCCGTAATTCGGGATAGATCAAAGCAGGAATTCGAGATCTGGGATTGATTCCGTGGATGATTTTGCCGACTAGTCCGCGAATTTCGCCGAACGAGCTCGATGTTTCTATGAATCTGTTCGGCGCGGTCGGTAGCGGGGCCGGCGGCGATGGCCTAATGCGCGGATTGTTGTTATACACGCGCTGTTCATATGAATTATTGCGTTCGTTAGTCGATATGAATTTGTCAATGGTAGGATCACGAAGAATCGCTGTGTCGATACCCTGATGGACATCGGTTGAAGAAAATAATTTTATACCGATCTAATTACGGAGGGAGGCGTATCGTTATAATATTAATTATAGATTATTATATATATTAATATGTACACCGATTATCTAAATTAATAATTATCATATATTTTGTTATTTAATTAATATCAATTATTATACACACACATGCACATGCACGTACATAATTTAAATTCTTTTACATACAGTCTGTTTGATAAGAGCGTGTACGGCGAAACTTTTTCTTGGAAACTTGGTTAGAGGGGAGATTTGAACGCGAGCAGATAGCGGAAATCTTCCCCCAAGATGCTTTGTTTCAGAAAGCCTGAATTGTTGTTCAACTTTGATCACAGAAAACATATTTCATCATGAGTGCCGCATCATGTTACGAAGTCATGTTTGTGTATTTGCATCTGAAAGAACTGAAAATGTTGTACGGAGCGCTTGCAAAATACTGAAATAATGAAAAAGTCAAAGACATTTATAAGTAAGTGGGTGAAACGTTATTCCGACAAAAAACATGGATGACTAGCCGGATCGTGGTTCTGCGCAAGTAACGAGAAGAACAGAGGACAGAGTAATTTTACAAATATTTGAAAAGAATCCTGGTCTATCATTGCATGGCGGGCAAGCAGTTTTGCATAAAAAGGATCTAAATGTGTCATGTGACACATAAGAAGACGATTAATGGAGTGAAATTTCGAAGCACACTGAAGAAACCGCTACTGTCCAAAAAGTACGTCGAAAAAAGACTCACTTGGGCGAAAGAAAATTTGGACCGCGATTGAGATGATGTAATTTTTACGGACGAAGCTTCTTTTTGGGCAGGTTCTTCCATCTGTTATACCTGATGTATCCACGCTAATAGACTCATCCAGCGGACCGTTAAACACTCGTTAAAGATGCATGTTTGGGATTGTTCTTTCTTAAAACAGGGATTTTTGGCACTTTGCATATCTTTACAGAAAATTTGAACGCTGCCAAAATGATAAAAATATATAATAGGACATTATTGTCATCTGCATAAAGGTGATTTACGAGGAAAAACAAAAATTGACTACTGCAAGAGGACAATGATCCAAAACATCGGAGTCGTCTTTGTACTGCGTGGAAATAAGAAAATGACGTTGATGTACTGGATTGGCCGATTTGCAGTCGCCAGATGCAAATCCCATAGAAAATGTTTGGGCGCTCACGAAGTTCAAGCTCCGAGGAAAGAAGATCTGGACTGTCAAGCAGTTATTTCTACCGATTCGATTTATATGAAGGTCTTTGTTATAAGATTATGCTATAAAATTAGTCGAAAGTATGCCTCGGAGATGTCAAGCAATTATTAATAATGGAGGCGACTGGACAGCTTATTAATAATAAAGCATCACGGTCTATATCATATAATATGTGTGTATTTTTTTTAAATTCATTATTCCAAATTTTCGAGTTTTATTATACACATTCTTGTCAAACAGACTGTATCTTTTCCGAATCCGTAATTAGATGTAAAATATGAAGAATATGAATATGAAGAGTATGAAGAATATAGTTGTAACACATATTTTGAGATTAAATTTGCATATTTCTTCCGTCATAGCTAATTGGACAAGCTCTCGAGGTCGATTCTGTAAAGCTCGGCACATAAATAATAGCGTATTTCTTAAACTTGAATTGCTCTACTTTTACAAGATCGTTCAAATTCGAATTTCGTTTATTATGTATCAAAACGCGCAAATGTCATGTTTTTTAAGAGAAGAAATACTAATATTCAATCTGGTATGACAATTAATTCTTTTAGTTCCGTGCACATTCAAATGTGACTATCTGTATTTTTAAAAGTCTCGGAACATTCAGGAATCTCTATGAGTTATAGCTAATCTTTGAGAACTCATAAATGTTCTGAAGATATTTGAGAAATCCTCAGGATATATCTCAAAAATCTTCAAAATTTACTGTCGAAATAGTGCGATTGCCAGAACCTCCAGTTAAATGTGTGATTAGGATATGATTAAACATTCTCTATTAATTTAAGCAAGATTTAAATAAGATTCATTTTCATACTAAAGAATGCCACTGATGAAAATATGATATGTTTTCAGTTGAAAAATATATTGCTCTATAATAGATATTAATATAATAGATATTAGTATAATGGATATTAGTTGATTATAATAGATATTAATATTAATATATATTGATATTGAACACTTTAGTATTGTTTCACGTGTTGTTAATCTAATTAAAATACATAGCATGGGCATATACTCGTGATGCGCATATCATAGCGTATATAAAAAGGGGAAGTCCCAGTTGCGCACAGAATAGATCGGACACAGCAGGTTGAATGGATCGGACACAGGTCCAAACGGACACAATAAGGAACGGACACAAGGTGAAAGACCCAAATAAGAAGGGAAGGTGTGCGTCACGGCGGGGCCCGACCACGAACCAGTCGTGAAAACTCGTAATTATTTTGCGAAAAAATACCACCTCAGCCAGGAATCGAACCTGGATCTCCTGCTTACCGGGCAGGTATCTTATCCTTTCGACTACCGAGGCATGTGATGATATTTATCGCAAATAACGTGTTTAGAATAACACGTCAACAATACAATGATACACACACACATATATATATATATATATATATATATATATATATATATTACAATATACATATATACATGTATTCTTTCGAATCCCCACGACCGGTACTCCAGAGAGATGATGGTCCTATTCTCTCGATGGATGCAGGTCGGACTGCAGCGGCGACACCCTCCAACGCCATTGGCAAATATACAAATAATCCTCCTGGAGCACGACAGGAGAGATTGCATCAAGCATGGCTCGAGCCTCCGAATAAGAAGGGAGGGTGTGCGTCACGGCGGGGCCCGACCACGAACCAGTCGTGAAAACTCGTAATTATTTTGCGAAAAAATACCACCTCAGCCAGGAATCGAACCTGGATCTCCTGCTTACCGGGCAGGCATCTTATCCTTTCGACTATCGAGGCATGTGATGATATTTATCGCAAATAACGTGTTTAGAATAACACGTCAACAATACAATGATACATATATATATATATATATTACAATATACATATAAGGTGATTGAAATCGGACACAGTGAAAATCGGACACAATGGCAATCGGACACAGTGACAATCGGACACAGTAGCAATCGGACACAGTAGCAATCGGACACAGTAGCAATCGGATACAGTAGCAATCGGACACAGTAGCAATCGGACACAGTAGCAATCGGACACAGTGTCAATCGAACACAGTAGGAAATAGACGCACGGATAGTTAAATAGATAAATAGATTAAAAATCTGGCAAAAAAACGGCGGTCTCGCGAACCAAGACATTAAGCGTTAAAGTTGACGACTTTTTTGGTTAGAAAATCTGTCATAGCGACGTAATGCAGCAAACTGAGCATGCGTTGTGACTCTATATGCATAATAAGAGGGTTCGGGTGGCGAAGCTCCCCGAAGGGGAGTCGAGGGGGCGAAGCCCCCTTGTCAGGAGTCTAGGGGGCGAAGGACCCTGATCGGAGCCGAAACTTCCTGGTGGGGGGGTTGGGAGGCGAAGTCCCCCCCCACCATCACAGAACTAATTACGAAAACAAAACAAAATTATATTTGTAACAAAATGAAAAAATCAGCGAAAACTTCACACCCAATCTTTACGTAGGGGTTTTTGCCAATCTTTTTATTTATCATTTTAGTATATGATAGACTCATCAATTTAGTAAGGCGAAAGATTACGTCTTCACCCCCAAACCTTGCGTAGGAGTCTTTGCCAATCTTTCTAGGATCTATGATTTTAATAAGGCGAAAGATTGCATCTTGCACTTCGAATATAATAACACTTAATACTTTTTTAGGAAAACTGTCACGATTGTAACTATTCGTGCATCCATTTCCTATTGTATCCGATTGTCACTGTGTCCGATTGTTACTATGTCCGATTGTTACTGTGTCCGATTGCAACTACCATGTGTCCATTTCTTACTGTGTCCTATTGTTACTGTGTCCGATTGTCACTGTGTCCGATTATTATTGTGTTCGATTGTCACTTTGTCCGATTGTTACTGTGTCCGACTTCAACCATCTTGTGTCCGTTCCTTATTGTGTCCGTTTGGACCTGTCCGATCCATTCAACCTGCTGTCCGATTTATTCTGTGCGCAACTGAGACTCATTCTATAAAAATACATATTTATTAATAAATTTTGTTGCAGTTTTGTAGTCTTATTATTTTTAGCAATAATTGACAACGAGATATTCATAGTAGGATCTAAGATATCGTCGATCTTATTCATTGCCTACATTTCTTTAGAAATAACAATAAATAATAAATAATAAACGATAAATATTGAAAAATCATGAAAAATGAGTAATCAATGGATCAAATAGTAATATTAACTTGCAAATTAATTTTAAATTACTCTTAATTTTCCAAAAAAAAGTCAAAATTCTAACAGTTTTCAAATACTTTCTCGAATTTGGAAGAACAAAAGAAATTTATTTTATAATAATATAATTTTATTTTGCATTTTCACACATTGATCTGTCTCGATGTCATGGATTTTAGATACGGAGTTTCCTGATTGACTAATTCGATCGCGCGTTCGATTACTGGGCATATTAATTAGTTTGCATTATAAGCAAAACAGGACGTGTCTGCGTCGCATTGAAACGAGCTCGTTCTTTACATCGGATTCCTTTTCTCTGTTTGCGACGCAAATTTTCCCTGTGCGTGCAAAAGGCAACTACCGCATCGCTAATTAGAGGATTCGCTTGTTATGCACGCGGCTCCGAATGAAGAAGAAAGAAAGAAGTGGAAGAAAGATACCGACCTGGCATAATTAAATTCGAGTCCTTTAAGAAGCTGTCTTGACAACTCACAGAGGACTCATCTACCTTTCTTTTAATAAAGAATTAATAATGGCGTAATTATGGGAATGAATCAGACAAGCAAAGTCTTACCGTATTTTTGAGATGACTGTGGGCGTGAATTCTAATTGGGTGAAGCCCAACTCCTGTGGCATCACATCTTCCAGGCTATTGTACCTCACCAAACTACAAGGCGGCGTGGAAATAGCTGCAACAGAGGATAAAAATTAAATAGAAGACTTGATGTGAAAACACCGAAGTTTCTTTTTTATAGGAATAATTGATTTCAATAGAAACCATTAGTCGATAGCTTGGGAATTGAATATTTTTTCTTTAAGAATGTTATAATCACGAATGAACATTATTAAACATGGATATATAAGTTGAAAGAAAATGGAATATATAATTTAATCTTATAAAAACTATTAATTTAATTCTTTTTCATTTAAAATACATTTTTTTATTAGTAAAATTATATTTTATTAGTACAATTGTGTTCAAACTTTTATATTTTGTGTTCACTAAACTTCATTAATTATTTATATATTTAATAGCAAATATAAAAAAGTTATAAAAGATCAATTCACTTAAAAAAAATTATTATTAAAATTAAAAGTTATTACTGCAAGGAGTGCGTGTCTTCGTATTAATAATTCATCAATAGCTTTCTTCTAGAAATATAAGAATCTAGAATAACATTTCTTACTTTCTTAAAAAAAGTTGAAGAAATTTCAAAATATTATATCTATTATAAAGGAATGTTAAAGTCATTATCTGTTGATATTGATTTTCAGCAAAAAATATGATTCTATTGAATCATAATTGATGAAAAAAAAAATAGATATGAAATACATTAGGGAAGGTGGTATTATAGATCATACAGGTATTATGGCCATTCGTAATTTTTCTGTTATTAGATGACAAATTCTAATAATTATTTATGAAATCATTTGTTCAACTTGCTGTTATGCAATGGCATTAATATGCCAGTACAATAATCGACATTTGTTATAAGACATTTTCATTTTCAAGCATTGCCATCGATTTGTCATTATTAAAATTATCATTCCATTGAGTTCAATGCGACAGACATGCTGTCTCACCTTGTCCCGAGTTTGTTTAAATTAGTTGCGACTTTCAGCTATATGACAGCAAATTTGAAACATTTTGCTATCTGGGTATGCACATTAGAATATTTATTTGTTATTTAATATTTTTATTCGGCTGCATTTTGAGTTATAGCAGTTAAACAATAGCATTGCACTTTGTTAATGAAATCCTCTAAGCGTATTGGTAGTATAACTACTTTTGAGATTTTTATTTGATTTACATTTTAAGCAATTTTTCGATTTACATTTGATTTACATTTGAAGCAATTTTTTGATAAATCAATTGTCGTTTCATTGCTAATTTATAGTTCACGTAACTTTATTAAAAGAAATATTAAAAATCTACTTAGATTTTTAATATTTCTACATAAATTTTTAATATCAACAGCAAGAAGAGATTATGTGCAAATGTATGTGTATGATCTTTATCTATTTTAAAACTTCGCAATTATATTGTACATCTAATAATTTATTTTAAACAAACACACAATTTTATAACAAAATATTGTGTCTTTTGTAAACAAAACCAATTTTTTAAATTTATTTTTATGATGACTCATATTATTATTCTTGTTCATCTTCGATCCATGCAGTGTCTATAGATTTTTATGAATAATATTCAATGTATAATATTCAAAATTTCATAACTTCTAGAACCTATTGAACAACACTTTGATGAGTATAATCGTTACATTTTCAATTTATAATATTGATTATTGATAAAGTTATCGTATAAGATGTAAATGGATGGTCACCTTTTCTTCTATATACTTAATTCTAATAGTATTTTTAAAATCTTAATTAATTAATAAATAAACTTTTTATTGACAATTTATTTTATTAACAATGATTAATTCACACTTCTGTTTTAATGAAATTTTCAAGATTTAAGTTACGTCCTCGGAAATAAACTGACCAATATTCTATGTTTGATAGTCTCCCTGGTACATTAACGTAGGAAAAAATCACAACTGCAACAGTGGGTAAAGTGCGGTGCGAGCATTCCGGTACATAATTTTAATCTGGTCGGGTCATTTACGCATAAAATTTCCGCTTGCGCGAATTATAAATAGAATTTCTATCTCAGCAGTCGACGCCTAAATTCTTAGGTGCCTCATTTCTGCAAAACATGTCCTACCAATCTTTTTCTATCAACGTTCAAACTCGCTTCATTAACTGTCAGCGATGTATCTACATTAAGAAAAAGAAAAAGATCATCTTTTCTCTTTCCCTTCTCCTTCAAATCAAGAATGTCGAATTATAATATCGGAGAAAAGAGAAAGGAAGAGGGATAATAGTCTGGAGGATAACAGTTTAGCGCAAAGGGGATAGATTGTAAAATCGATGAGGCTCTTTCGAGCTCGCCAACTTCCGGATCTTTTTATTAGACAAAAATCGCTCGTTACATTTCTTCGCTAATTAACCTTTCAGCCTTCGTCAAATTAAATCATTAAATAATATCATTAAGAAAAAATAAAAAAGGCGTCAAATATATGCATCCATGAAAAAGAATATTTAAAAATATTTAAATGTCGTACTTAAAACAAAAAACAAAAAATATATAAAATTTCATTGAGTGGAAGATTAATCAATTTCAAATTTGATTATTCGATTTATTAAGAAAGGGGGGAATCTAGCTTTGAACGGGCTATATTGCAAGTTTGTAAATTATAAATAAAAATAAATTATAATTAAAAAAAAACGATACGTTCGCAATAAGCATTTGTCTTGAATTTATATATTAATTCAACGAAGAAAAATTATTCGATGTTAAGACCTTGTCTGCTGATCCATGCCATCTATGATTTGATTGTTTTAAAAAGATATTTAAAACAAATTCAATATTTATTTTAAATTTATTAAAAATTAAATCATTTTACATAAAAATTTAAAAATTAATTTAACCCTTTGTTGTTCTACATGGGTATTTTGGGTCTAGACGGTTTCTATTCATAAATTTCTATTCATAAAAATTTTTCAGCACGTTGAAGAGTCCTGGATTTATATTACATTTTAATTTCTTACACAATAAAGTACAGGTATTTATTTTAAAAACTTGAAAGTATATTTGTAAATTTGTATAGATTTTTCAAACTACTTTAAAGACAAATGGGCCAAATAAAAAAAGACCTTTAATGAAAAAAGGACCAAATTCGAAAGATCTATAGAAGATGTGTCATGTGGTGTCGTTTTTTTACATGATTTATTAACGAATAAAATTAAAATTATATAAAATTTTTGAGTATTATACAAAAATTATATAAAATTTTTTTCTTGAATTTATTTGTGTTTTTTACGCAAATTCTAGCAATATTTAAAAGCTTTATGCCAATTACAAATAAAGAAATATTTAAAAACTGTAAAATAAAAATATATGTAACTTTATAATAAAAATAATTTATATAATCAAATTTAACTACAATGATGTTGTAATACAGAATAATACAGAAAAAGAGGAAGTTTCGCGTTATAGGACAGAGCAAAGGAGAGAGAGAGAGAGAGAGAGGGGAGGGGAGAGAGAGAGAGAGAGAGAGAGAGAGAGAGAGAGAAGGGGAAAAGAAAGAGGGAGGGAGGAAGAGAAAAGGAGGAAATATTGTGATATATCCATCATGCATTTTACAAATAACAAACTTAAAATAAAAGAACAAAATATTTAAATATATTTCAATGCTACGCAGCTTATAGAAAGTTTTTGAAGTTATCGCAAAGTTATTGAAATTATCTTCGTTGTTACAATCATTTGAAAATGATTATACGACACACAGTTGACGTGAGATCGCTTTGTGTGGAAATTAAATTGTTCGATCATGGAACATTTTAATAATCGGAGATTCTAATTAAAGTCTTATGAATGAATTATAGTATTTATCACGCAGATTCGAGTTCATGAAATAACGGTGGATTGATACTATTACATTTTTAATGATTATAATAAAATGAAAACAATATAATATGAACTTAAGATATTATATAACACATTTTATGTATAAGGTATTTTGATGTTGTATACCATGTTATACGACATTTGTTTATACCGCTTATAATTCTGATTCCGTTCGCGGCAAGTTGTGATATGTTAATAGTCCATAGTTACAATAGAAGAATCAAAATAATTATATCAAAAATAATAATTTTTCTTTTTAATTAATATTAAGTTTAACATTAAAATATAAAATAATGAAAAATATTTTATATATAAGAGTTATAATATTTATTATATTTGTTATGTTATTAATTATCTTTTATAATTAATTATAAAACTATTCTGAATTGTAAAACTATTCTTTCTCCTATAAGAGTTCAAGATTATCCTTGATTATGGAAGTCATAAATTGCATCATTGCAAATATAAAACATTCAATATCAAAAAGTGTTAATGATACACGAGGATAGTCTGAAAAGTTTTGAGCCTAACATAGAAACAAGTATTTTTTTGGTCAAATATAGTTTTATTTTTCAACATAATCTCCTTTTAAGTCGATACACTTTTCCCATCGATACTCTAACCTCTTTAACCCCTCCAAATAGTAGTTGACGTTTTGCTCCGCAAAATAGGCGTTTACGTATGCGATGACCTCCTCGTTCGATAAAAATCTCTGTCCTCCAAGCGAAACTTTAAGCTTAGGAAACAGAAAAAAGTCGTTGGGGGCCAGATCTGGTGAATATGGTGAGTGGTCAACCAATTCAAAGTGCAGTTCGTGAATTTTGGCCATGGCGACCGCCGAAGTGTGAGCAGGTGCGTTGTCTTGATGGAACAGCACTTTCTTCTTCTTCAAATGCGGCCGTTTTTTTGCAATTTCTGCCTTCAGCTTATCAAGTAATGATGCGTAATACGCTCCCGTTATTGTTTTTCCTTTTTCAAGATAGTCGATACACACAATTCCGTGACTATCCCAAAAAACAGTCGCCATTACCTTCCCAGCTGATGGAACCGTCTTCACCTTTTTCGGAGCAGGTTTACCCTTTGCAGTTCACTGTTTTGACTGTTCTTTTGTCTCTGGAGTGTAGTGATGGATCCAAGTTTCATCTACAGTTATGAATCGACGCAAAAAATTTGACCCAACGCGCGGATAGCTTGTGCATATCCAATTCTTCAGTCAATATATGACAAACGCGTTCTTTCGATATGCCCATAGCCTCTGCTATCTCTCTAACCTTGATTCGATGGTCGTCCAGTACCATTTGGTGAACATTTTCGATGTTATCAGCGGTGGTCGCAGTTTTTGGTTGCCCCGAACGCTCATCATCAAACTGGTACGACCATGTTTAAATTCAGCTGTCTTTTTACGGTAGCAAATGATGGGGCAGAGTCCCCGTAAACAGCGTCCAACTCGATTTTAATTTGCGCAGGATTATTGTCTTTCAAATGTAAGAATTTAATCACGGCATGATATTCAATTTTTTCCATTTTTACAAAACACTGATATCGACTGATACAAACGACTGTCAAACAACAACTGAGTGTCCAAAATGGCTGAAATTTTCACAAAAGTCCTTCAAAGCCGTCAATATACTATTGTAGTACTAGAATGGTTTTGACGAGTAACGTCATCTTCATGTTAAGGCTCAAAACTTTTCAGACTATCCTCGTAAAAGATTCTTTTGATATTCATGTTTTACACAAAGTGACATAATAATCTTCCCACGCTATTATCTCCCGAACTATTTATTATTTAAAAAAATGTTTCAAGTAAAATCTATTCTGTTTCTAATTACTGTCGTGATTTTTTATAGTTGATATATTTTTTAAAATTATATATTTTGACTTTTTTGAAATTATATATTTTGTTACATAATATGATTTGTATAGTTATTTTTTTCTCGACCGAAGGTTGACACAACGGAGGGAATATGCATTTTATCGAAGTCGAATCTTTGTTACCTCAATTTTCAGTAACTATAATATAGTTAGATATCAACTTTTACATATGAATTTTTTATTAATCAAGAATGATTTATGCGATATAATTATCATTTACTGTTATATTAATAAAAAATTAAAAAAAGATTAGCATTTGCGGCCTTACATTGACAATACTATACAATGGTGATATACTAACTTAATTAACCAATAATACACATCCAGACAGTGAATTTTTATCCTCTCACAGTTTATAATTATAAAGCTCATTATACACAGGGAGCTTGCTACCGTGCTATCAACGCTAACGCTACCAACTTCGTTCACGGAGCCAAAATAGCGCTAGCAAATGTGAATTCCATGAACAGCGGTAGTGAATGTAGCATTAAACGTTTAAAAGCATGATCAATTTCAAATCTAACCAAACGGCAAAATGAAGCAAAATTGAAGAAAACTATTATTAGCAGCAATAGCATTTACAGTGCGAGAATTAATAGATTCTTCATCGTTTGAAAGCAATGATGAAGAATTAGAAATAAATATAAAAAGAAATATAAATCCAAAAAGACATATATCAACAATCGAAAATTATGCAAAAAACAAAATTTAAAAAAATTTTAATTTTGAAATGAAAAAAATTAAATTAAATTAATTAAATTAAATTTTAATCTTTTAATTTTAAATTTTTTATCCAAATTTAGCAAAAATGAAACTTCAAAATCTTCATTATTAACAGACAATTCATTGTTAACAACTGTTCATGGAGCTCGCAAACGCTAACGCTAATGTACTATTTCGGAAATGATAGCGTTGATAGTGAGAAGTTATGACGTAAAACGCTACTGATATGACGTAACAATAGTGTCTAACTGATAGTGCTACCAATTAGCTCTCCGAACAGTAATAGTGTTAAATAGCGCTAATAGTGAGCTTTCCAAATGTATCCAAAATGCATAGTGTTATGTGGACTCCACAATTCTTTTCTTTCCCCAAAAAAGTTATTAATAGTTTTTTTCTTATACTAGAATATTAGTTTCGACCTTTTATTAATAAGATAAGTAGACAAAAGGCAAGAGAAAGAGAATTGTAACCGCTCCAACTATTTAAGAATATTAAAACGAGCTTTTTATTTAATAAGAGAAGAATATTATTAAATATTATAAATCCTCAAGTTGGATTTGTTGCAAGTCTGTATATTAAGCCTAAGCATACAACGAGGCCGAACGAGTTATTTAATGTAAATATCCTGTCTAGTTCGGATTCTGTCTTACTCCACCTAATTACCTCAGATTCCCAGAATCATCATCCCTCCTCTACAAGAACCAGACTCTGGCCAGCCTATAAAAACGAGACTCTTCTGAGGTGTACAGGGACCCATTCTTTTTCTTAACTTTTCATCCAGTATATTAAGCATTCATTTTTCATTTTTCATCCAGTACATTAAGCATTCATTTCATTCAGCATTATTCTCTAAAGAACTTAATCCAGTAACAACTTAACATTATCTATCTAACATTTATTATTCAATTAATAAATTAAAAGCAGTGACCAAGTCGACTCTCCAGAAGAATATCCAGGCTCATTCTTCAGCAACTTCGATTTTAATCGATTATCAGTAAGTCTTTGTTGATTTTGAAGTAATCTGATTAATTTTCGAATTTTCAAATTCTCATTTCATCTCATTTAAAATTACATCTCTCTTTTTTTTATTCTCTTCCCCCCCCCTTTCTTTATCTTTCTTTCTCTCCGGTGCGGATTACTTGGGATCTCCCGAAGACCCTCGAAGGCTCCCGATTATTTTACCTTTCTTTTTCTTTCTCTTTCTCGCCGGTGCGGACTACTTGGAATCTCCCGAAGGCCCTCGAAGACTCCCAGTTATTTCACCTTTCCTTTTCTTTCTCTTTCCGCCGGTGCGGACTTGGATCTTCCGAATGTCTTTGAAGGCTCCCGGATTCTTTATCTACGCATTTCCTCTGTTTCTGTCTTTCCTAACTTCCTTTCTTACCCTTATTATGTGCGAAATTTTCTTTATTTCATTTTTTTTTCTGTCTCCCGTAGTGAATCAAATAGAAGTATCATCTTCTAAAAATCGAAAATCTGACCGTCTATTAAAATGACCCTCATCGTTATAATGGTGGAGCCCGGCGGGCATTCAGAGTCAAAAACAAGAAAACAAAACGGAACAATCAACCGACGAAACAATCTACCGAACTGTTACCATCAATCTCTTCTACTATCTCTCTTGAATCTCCCTCTCCTTTTCTCTCTCAATTATCCTTTCTACTACCTCTCCCGAATCTCCTCTCGACTCATTTTCCCAGCTTTTCCCCGAGTTTTCTGTCGGTCCCGCTGGAAATCCGTATTATACATGTGATCCTGAACTTATCCTCGACTTCGAAACCCTATTTCCCGGTCTTTTATTCTTCAATGATGGAGAGGAGCGTCTCGTTTGACCACATTACAATTGGACACAGTCACTTACTGATGCCTGGAAATTTTCTACTGGATCAACCAATCAAATAATTTTATTTTAAAATGATCAATCGGCCAACGTGGGCAATCGGGCGCCACTCATGACAGAGAACCTCTGTTTCCTAATTTTGAAATAGATTTTCCGGAACTATTTGATCTCTCAATCCCTCCTCCAGAACAAGTTCAAACTTACTCTCCTTCTTAATTTTCCATTATATACACATATATGTGTATATGTTAAATAATAACAATTTTTCGTTTTATTTAAATTAAATTTATTCCCAAAATATATTTGTAATGTATTATCGGATAGGATCATCGCTTAATACACTCACACTCTCCCTACTAGAAATCCTATCCGATGACCGCCGAACGATTATAACACCCGCGATAACATATATGCACACTACTCGATTACATTTCTCTTGCTTCTCAAAAACATGTATAACATTAACCAAATTAAATATTTAATTTAAATTTAACTCTCTTTATTTCTCTTAAAAACATCTCGTCTCATTCTCCCCATCTCACTGATCGCACGAGGTCTACCCATGGTAATAGAAATTAAGTTTCTTGACTAGAAAATGACCGACCAGCGCACGTCTGTGGAATAGCGTCATAGTGTTCTTACATCGCTGACCTAGTGCCGAGACTTATCAGTGCGCTCGGATTCGAGAGATCACGTTTCCACGCTTGGCCTTCGAGAGAGCAGCTGTTCGCATCCTCCCAAGCCCGAGCCGTTCGCAAGTTTTAATTCTTAATTCTTAATTTTTAATTTTATTCCGAGCTGGACATAACAATAGCATAGACATAGACATAGACATAGTATAAAATCGCCAGACCAATGAGCATTCCGTATATAATAGTAAATTAAAAATCGAAAAATTAAAAGTAATAGAAAGGGAAATAAGAAGGGAGGATGTGCGTCACGGCGAGGCCCGACCATGAATTAATCGTGAAAACTCGTAATTATTTTGCGAAAAGATACCATCTCAGCCAGGAATCGAATCTGGATCTCTTGCTTATCGGGCAGGCATCTTATCTCGACTACCGAGGCATGTGATGATATTTATCGCAAATAACATGTTTAAAATAACATGTCAACAATACAATGATATACACACACACATATATATATATATATATATATATATATATACGTATATTACAATATACATATATACATGTATTCTTTCGAATCCCCACGACCGATACTAATAAAATAAAAAAATAAAATAAAACAGATTAGAAATAAAAAAAATAAAAATTTTTAAAAATGTAAGAGATAGAAACAAAAGTAAACAACAAAAAATAAACGAATAAAAAAAGAAAAAATTAAATTAAGAAAAAAAATTAAAAAATTTAAAAAAATTAAATAAAAGAATAAAAATTAAGAATAAAAATTAAAAAATTAGAAATTTAAGAAAATTAAAACAATTAAAAGTTTTAGAAAAATAAAATTATAGATACAAAATTATTAAGGTAATCACAAAAGAATTCATTTATGAAATAATTTATATACTTTATTTTGGAATATTCTAATATAAAATATTAAATACTTCGTAAATTATTCATTTTTTTATAATTATATCCTATTTTTATATTAATACAATTTTATGAAAAATGATCATAATAGAAACGATAGTGTAAATAATATTTTATTAAAAACATTATTTTTGTTTGAAAAAGTAAAAAATGTCATAATTTTCGTCTGAACAATATAAATTATATAACAAACAGATTGCTGGATAATCGGATTGCTACTGTCAGGAAACCAGATTGTAAATCAAACAAAGCAGAATTTGTAGTTTGCATTTTAGTAAGACATTCTAGATTTCAAAATAAGACATGAGTTTTTACAAAAAATGCTAATGTTGTGGTTAGCATGTTTTTTTGTAAAAATGCAGCAAAAAAGTTACTTTTTAATTATTCTTTGTCGTAGAAAAAGAACAAATCGATATAACAAGTTAAAAAAAATCTATAATATTACAAATATTACTAAATTTATAAGGTCTACTGAAATTTATATTTTGGATAAAAGTATTGCTTGGAATTGTAACTGTCCTAAGAATAATGTTAGCGTTACAATAAAAAATGATGATACAAATATATACTACTATGATTGAAAAGAGAGATGACTTTCGTTTTAAAAATTCGCGCGCTTTACGTATCGATAATCATTTGTTTTTCAAGTAGCATGATTGTCCTTGATATCTGACAGAAGTTTCATATTATTTCACTTGTTAGGTTAGAAATTATTGTCTTTTTTAATTGTCAAAAATTTTTGTCGGCGATTTTTTGAAATTTATCAAGCAAAGAATTTGCATTAAATTTTATCTAAAAAATGAAATTTTTTGTACTGATGCATTAAAAATGTTAAGAAAGTGTTACAATGATAAAGCTATGTAAAAAAAAAGTTTACAACTAGTACAAAAACTTTAGTGATGATAGAAAAACAGTTGAAGATGAACCTCGTTCAAGAAGACCTTCCACGTCAACCAATGAAGAAAATATTATCAAAATCAAAGATCTTGTACTTAGTAATCGCCGATTAAGTATTGAAGACATTGTAGACATTACTGGAATATCATTTGGATTAATTCAATCAATTTTCGATGACAAAAATTTTTAACAATTACAAAGGACGCTATAATTTCTAACCTAACAAGTGAAATGATATGAAACTTCTGTTAGATATCAAGAACAGTCAAATCAACTTGAAAAAACAAATGGTTATATCGATACGTAAAGCGCGCAAATTTTTAAAACGAAAGTCACCTTACTTTATGATCATAGTAGTATTGATGCTCGAGATTCAAATTAATCAACAATCTAATCAACTATCTTAAATTTCTCACTCAATTTTTATTTATTTCTTTTATTTGTTACGTTCAGTCCAAAGAAATTTAAGAAATGAATGAAGTATAAATGGGGTCAGAAGGACGAGCTTCTCTCTCAAGAGAATCAAGCGTCGAAATGTGAACTCTCGTTGAAACGCACTGTTTATCTCGACACTGGGCCAGCGCTAAGGGAACATTATGATATCGTGGCGTAGACGTACGTTTGTCTGTCTTTTTTGGTCAAGAAATTTAATTCTTTTAACCAGGGGACCTTGTGCGATCAATGGACAGCGAGGAGCAAAGGTTAAATGAATGAGTAAAGTTTATATAAAAATTTATATAAAAAAAACAAACATTTAATTGCAAGATTATCCAAGTTATAATAACAGAAATACGGTTACAAATTTGATTAAAATGTGAAGCGCAAAGCGGGTGGCGTTAAGTGCAAATGTATGCATGAGTATGTGTATATATATTGCGATTTACAAGAATATGGAGGTCATCGGGTAGGATCTTAGCAAGGGGTTATGTGAATGTTCGAGTTGAAATTTAAAATAATAGTTCTACTCAGTTAAACAATAGATATTTATTGATTAACTTAATCTAATAATGTTAATTTTTCGTCGTGTAATGCGGATGTGAATTATCATCGGGGAATTAAGGAAGGAAGTAGCTCTGATTCTCTTCTGGGAGAAGGGGTTCTAAATCGTGTGATTGGAGAAATTCTTCTGCCAATTTGGGGGGAAAGGGATGGTCTTCATGGAGCCAAGGACTGGGGGATAAAATCCTAAAATCGACGGGAGATTGTGATACAGCTTGGTGTACAGATGAAGCTCAGGGCTACAGATGATAGCTGGGTTCTACCATGTAAATTAGTCGTTCCAGCGGGTCGGAAGGCAAATCGGAGAAAAATCGGGAAAAAAGATCAGAGGGAGACTTTGGAGCTGGAATGAGTGAATTTGGTTGCAGAGATTCAGTTGATTCCGCCAAACTTTGTTTTGTTTGTATGGCGGTTTTCCTGGCCGCGCGTCGAGCCCGGACATTTCGGCGATGACGAATATGGCTTAGTTAGCTTAGAACCCGATATTCTTAATCGATTCACTACAAGAAAATAGGGGGAATGAGTAAAGAAATCAATTAAAGAAAAAGAAAAGAAAAAGAGAGAAGCAGAAAAAGAAAGAAAGGTTCGCTGATTTATTCGGCGACCATGAACCTTAAGAGTCCTTTGTAATACAGATAGTGCCCTAGAGGCACTACGGCGAAAGGTAGAGAAAGAGAAAGAAAGAGAGAGAGAGAGAGAGAGAGAGAGAGAGAGAGAGAGAGAGAGAGAGAGAGAAAGAGAGAGAGAAAGGGGGAATGGAGAGAGGAAGGGAGAGAGGGAGAGAGAGGGGAAGAAGAAGAGAGAGAAAGAGAGATTGATTGATTGAACTTTATTAGCTTTTTCAGCTATTTCGTATACATATACATAATTATTATACCCTATTTAAGTAGGAATATAGGGACGGTTCTAACTCAGAAGTGTTGAGGGGGGTGCGGGTGTGCGGGGGGAACTGTGCGCAACCGAGGAGCTCCGGGGAGGGGGGAGGGGGGGACGGCGCGTGTTGGGCGACCCAGTGCCATTGAACGTAAACAGCGTGCGATTGAATCGACGATTGATGCCTTCAGAGCACTGTGATAAATAATTACCAAAAGATAAATAACGAAGATGATATAAAAAATTGGACGCGTGGACATGACGTCAGAGGGGGGGAGGGGAGGGGGGGCCGCCACCGCCGCCGCCGCCACCGCCGCCGCCGCGCCCGCCGCCACCGCCGCCGAGTAAAAAATAAATATCTCTCTCTCGTATATATCTATTATCTCTTCTGTTGCGGCTCTCTCTCTCTTATGGAGAATGTTATTTTTCTAATTATTTTATGGTGGGGGAGAAAGAAATGAAAGAAATACATGTTTTTTGCATAACATATATGTTTATATTTTTAAACAAATTGAATACATTTTTAAGTGTGAAATTTTTTTATTCACATGTTTTTTTCTTATACACTAAAAACTAAAGCTAACAGCTCGCAATCGACGAGTTGACGTCTATCGAAGATATCGCAATCGCATATCGCATTCGGCACTTCCTCGGGATCTGTTACAACAGACGCGATGTTGGAGAATCGCGTATACTTGGTATCGATCGTATCGACGAATCTGACGAGTCGATCGAACGTCACATCGATACATTCGTTCAGAGCAAACATTCGACGTAACGTCGATTCGATCATCGTTACGCGTACGTTCAAAGATTCAAGACGTACGAGTGTAACGTCGTTCATCAGGTAAACTCTGACGGTTAACGGTCCGACGCTTATAAAATTGTCTTTGTAATCGTTTAGCAGCAATTTATAGATATTCCATCGCTGCTCGTAGAGTCCCTTCCACGTTTCGAGAGACAGTATCAATTCCTGTCCCCGATGATCTCCCAGAGCGATCTCCACGTAGCTCGGTGGACCAACGTTGATTCCAATTTCCAGAAATTTGTAACCCGTGGCCGTCAGAGTGTAACGTCTGCTCAGTAAGCGCACCGCGCGACGCTCCACCGAAATACTGTGGAAATTAAATATATAATATTGCACAATATTGGAAAAAAGAGAAAAAAATAAAAAAAATACAGGTGAAACTTACGCGTTACATTCCTTCTTTTGTTTTTCGCCATTGTACGGTGCGCTGCTTCCTTTGGTAGAATACATTGCGTGTTGTTCGAACGATGGAGGAGCGGAGTACCTTTTTTGTCGTGCAGATCGTTCGATGGAGGAGGACTGATCGCGTAAATTTTTTGACATGGCAAACCGTTAATCCCCCCACCTTCCCCCCCTTTTTTCTAGGAATTTCATTGTTGCAATCAAACATGTAGCGACATGTTCGCAAAGGAGCGCGATGACGTTCAAATTTTGTTTTCTAGGAAGAGCCCGTGAAAAGATAGCTCTTCGTAGAAATCAACGTACGTGTCGCGGCGTGTCAAGAGAAGCGTCGATACTCCGGTTACTATAAACAAATCAGAGAGACTTATGATGGTTTTTTTGCCGAAATCGGCGTACATGTCGCGGCGTGTCAAGAGAAGCGCCGATACTCCGGCTGCTATAAACAAATTGGGGAGACCTATGATGATGCTCCGACAAGGGACAAAGAAATTGTCGATGATATATAATGGGTCATGCGGTGTGCAGGATCACAGTAGATGGAAGTCTAATATGTGTGAAAAAAATAGGTGACGATGAAAATGGATAATGTGTTAAATATAGAAAAATGTGTTTAATATGGATGAGGAAGACTTTGTGAACATAGTAGACGAAGTGTTTGAAAATGAAGAAGAAATAGAGATTGACAATATTGATAATATTGACATTGATATTGAAGACGAAGAACACGCATTGTCTGACGATAGCAATTACGTAAGTGATCAAAGTGATGACCTTACGGATTATGCAGAAAAAATTGTCACCCGTTCGGAACTCCTTGCGTTGAATAATAATAAAAAGTATTGTTCAATACAATTTTATTATTCAACGGGTGGTGCACTAACTCTGTGTGCCGAATGCATGGTTCGTCTGACGGACACTGACATTGGAGTATTGTATGCCGTTAGGAAACACGAGATAGATACTCTCAATGCGCTAAACAGCCGATTTTGCTCCAATTGCCAACAATCCGTCTGTATGATAATGCCATGCAACATGTGCCCAATTTGCACAAATTGAAAAAAGACAACATTGTGAACGAGTCATATGCAAGTGGAAGAGTGTGATGTGATATAAAAACAATATGGAAAGTCATTGGAAGAATTAACAAGTTCTCCGTTATGGGATTCAATCTCTCATCTACCAGTGAACGTGGCGGTGTATTTTATAAAGAGACACTATACCTCAACTCCCCATTTCCCGATTCCTCGTCCAAGAGTTAAGGGACGCTACAATTCGACTCTCTGCTTCTCCGCTCCTTCTGAGAGAGCGGAAATAATTCGGGAAGCGTGCACATATTATCATTATAGAGGACACGCGTATATTACTACCTCTCTCGCGGCAAAAAGTAGCAGAGATAATTCCAAGAAGCGAGGATAATCATATATGGTTGTTCTATTCTCATCAATCTCCGGACATGTCGGAAATACAACGCTTTGTATACTGGCTTCGAGTTAAAGCAGCTATAGAGAAAAGAAAAAAAGAAAGTAAAAAAATGTAAAATTGTTTTGATGAGACAGTACAACAATTTAAAAGAATCAAGATTTTGCAATATGGAACACCTAGAGCGAGTGGAACGCGAGCTGCTGGAGCAGTGCAGCCAAGTCGCTACCTTGATGGAGTGTTTCGCGTGATTGCAACAATGTGAGGAGTGCATCGAACAACTCGAGGAACTTAACCGTGTTAAGCGTCCTCGACTCACCATTGCAAATAGACAATCTGCGGTAGCGAGGATCGCGCGACTCGCGGGTGCAAAAGTACAACTAGAAAGACGTTTCGTGCACGTTGGTGGTAAGTACGCGAGCACCAGTAGAGACAATGGATCTCTCGTTTGGCGAGAAATCGATACGAGATTTGAAAGCCGTATATTGACTGGTGCGGTGATCAATGTGGACTATATCGAGCCGCGACAATTTTTAGAAGACGCTGATGTAGTGCTCGAGCGAGTGCGAGACATTGTACAAAGACACGATAGTGTGAAAGTGAACACTGCATTTAACGGCGAGTTTGTGACGGGCGATAAACGCGCGAACAAAAGTATAAACACTAAAAATAGTGAACTCTTTCGAGTGTCAAATTTGGACGAGTGGTACGAGCAGTACGTTATCGAACCCACGTTGGCATCGCTCGAAGAATTCCAAGAACGCGACAGTGGATGGGCGTTGTCGCGAATTCTAAATTTGACTGTAAACGTGAACAAATATAATCCAATGCACGCGAGATGTTACATCGAATTACCGCGGGAAATTATGTTAAAGCGAGCGGTAATCAATGTACGATCCAGTGACAATGCGTGTTTCGCGTGGTCGGTGGTCGCGGCTCTGCATCCGGCTGAAAGGAATACAAATCGGGAATTGTCGTACCCGCATTATACGGTGTTAAATTTGCAAGACATTACGTTTCCGATGACGTTGAACCAAATTAAGAAGTTCGAACATCTCAACGACATCTCAATCAACGTCTACGGTATCAAGGAAAAAGAGATTCTCCCGATACGGCTGACATCAAGGAAGATGGAGAAGCACGCAAATCTATTGTACGTGCAGGATCCGCGCGACGACAACGCGGGGCACTTCGCCTACATCAAAGATCTGTCCCGTCTTGTGAGCTCGCAACTGAGTAAAAAAGAACACAAAAAATATTTTTGCGACCGGTATGTATTTTAACAAATTTTATTATTTCTCTTATAAAATTGTTTATTAAAAAATCATATTTTCTGTTTGCAGATGTCTACATTACTTCAGTTCGTCTGAAAGATTGCAATCACATACAACGGACTGCGAAAAGATGAATGATTGCGCCATCCGACTGCCGAGCGAGGACGACAAGTGGCTCGAATTCAAGAACCACACGAATAAGGAACGACTTCCATTCATCGTTTACGCGGACTTGGAGTGCGTACTACGGCGAACGGAACCGGCAGAGAAGGAAGATGCATCGTACACCTACCAGCAGCACGAGGTATTTAGCATCGGATACTACGTGCGATGCTCGTACGACGACGCGTTATCGGTATATCGATTTCGTCGCGACGAAGATTGCGTTGCGTGGTTCGTTCGGCAACTCGAAGATTTGGCGCATCAAGTAAAAATTCTGTTATCCGCGAATGTCCCCATGGAAACGTTGTCGAGAGAGCAGTGGGAGACATATCGTAGTGCGACGCGTTGTCACATTTGCGAAAAATCATTTGCGTCGGACGACACGCGGGTACGCGATCATTGCCATCTTACCGGTCGTTACCGTGGTCCCGCGCACTCAAATTGTAATTTAAATTATAAAGATTCATATTGCATTCCCATAGTATTTCACAACTTATCCGGTTATGACGCGCACTTTATCATCACGGAAATAGCTACGGCGTTCGAAGACAGGATCGACGTGCTGCCGATAACAAAAGAAAAATATATTTCGTTTACAAAACACGTTAAAGATACTACCGAGAGATCAGATTCACGAAATTGCGTACGCTTGCGGTTCATAGATTCGTACAAATTTTTAAATACCAGCCTTGATAAATTGGCAT
Source organism: Pogonomyrmex barbatus (assembly GCF_055798465.1). Classification (NCBI taxonomy): domain Eukaryota; kingdom Metazoa; phylum Arthropoda; class Insecta; order Hymenoptera; family Formicidae; genus Pogonomyrmex; species Pogonomyrmex barbatus. The sequence goes on along the minus strand of NW_028297111.1, from coordinate 5,780,987 downwards.
CTTTTCTAACGAAAGAAAAATTAAAAATTTTACGTTCCGAATTTTCCACGGTCTCAAACGAAAATTTTGATTTGTTGACGCGCAAAGATGTCTTTCCGTACGAATACGTGAATCGCGCGGACAAGCTGCAGGACACGCACCTACCACCACGCGAATCGTTCTATAGCTCGTTGACCAGTGACACGGTGTCGGAGAACGATTACGCGCACGCCGCGAACGTCTGGCAGCGTTTCTCCATCCGAACGCTCGGCGAATACAGCGATCTATATCTCAAGACCGATGTCTTGTTATTGGCCGACGTTTTCGAAAATTTCCGCGAAAGTTGCGTCGCGAGTTATGGACTCGATCCCGCGCATTACTACACATTGCCAGGTTTCACGTGGGACGCCATGTTGAAACATACGCGCGTAAAATTTGAGTTGCTCACCGACATCGATATGGTTATGTTTATCGAACGCGATATACGCGGTGGTCTCAGTCAATGTTTCGGCAGATACGCGCAGGCCAATAACAAGTACATGCGTTCGTACGACCCGTCGAAACCGTCATCATACCTTATGTATTTTGACGTAAATAATCTGTACGGATGGGCGATGTGTCAACCGCTGCCCTATACCGAATTTCGATGGATGGAAGACATTGAGAACTTTGACGCGAGCGCGATCACTCCGGATTCGTCTACGGGTTATATTCTCGAGTATCCGCATCATTTACACGATCGACACACTGACCTTTCTGTCCGACGCGCGATAAACTACCCGGCACGCGGCAGGATAAACTTCTCGCGACGTTATACGATAAGAAGCGGTACGTCATCCACATTATCGCAACCTGCAGCAATGTACGCGCCATGGTCTTCGTATCGCAAAGATATATCGCGTACTACAATTTGCTCAATCCGCCTGGCTCCGCGATTACATCGAACTCAATACACACTTTAGAACGTACGCGAAAAATGATTTTGAGAAAAATTTGTACAAATTAATGAACAACGTGGTATTCGGTAAAACAATGGAAAATGTGCGCAATTACGTCGACATTAAAACTTGCTAAACTTTTGATCAAATGGGACGGACGGTATGGCGCGGAGGCAATGATCGCGAAACCAAATTTCCACAGCCGCAGTGTCTTTGCGGAAAACTTAATCGCCGTCGAACTGCGTAAACTCGAAGTAAAATTCAACAAGCCGATTTACGTGGGTATGTGTATACTCGACATATCGAAAATCTGCTTGTACGAATTTCACCACGAATACATGTCACCGCTGTATCGCGAGAAATGTAAGATCATGTACACCGACACGGATAGTCTCGTATACCACATCGAGTGCGATGATGTGTACGAGGCGATGAAACGCGATGTCGCTAGATTCGATACGAGCGATTATCCGACGGACAACGCGTACGGGATGCCTCTCGCGAATAAAAAAGTATCCGGTCTAATGAAGGATGAGAATAACGGTGCGATAATGACGGAATTCGTCGGACTCACAGAGCGAAGATGTACGCAGTGAGGGTGGACGGCAGAAAAGACATTAAAAAGGCGAAAGGTGTAAAGAATAACGTCGTAACGCGAACAATAACGTTCGACGATTATATGCGGTGCTTGAACGAAGAGATCGAAATGACTCGTCGCCAATCGTGTATAAGATCCAAGCTACACCAAGTATACACAGTGTCCGAGTCGAAAATCGCTCTGAGTCCGTACGACGACAAACGATACATCGTACCGGATTCGACGGAGACGTTACCGTGGGGACATTGGCGGATTCCATTGTAATATATACACTGTAATATATATACATGTTTATACAATGTACATATATTTTTATATTTTTTATATACTTTATATGTATGCATATATGCACGTATGTATGTACGTACTTATGTATCATATCTATGTATGTATGAACGTATGTATTCTTGTAGTTTTATACGATACTGTTATATATGTAGTATAGATGTATTTTTTGTAGTTTTTATATGTAGTTTTTACAATAAAATTTAGCTATTCAAATTTATTTTATATATAAAATTTATAATAGCAACCAAGATCCTGCTTGCTGAGGAATTAACTTTAATTCTCTTTTCGATTTATTTAATGTATACTCGGCTTAATACATATATTGTTTATAATACATGCAGTTTTACATGTGTTCTCGTAAGTTACATACATGTATAGTTTAAAAAATGTAATGGGAGAAAAAAATAATAAAAACTCTTTGTATACATGTATACAGTGTATATTTATTTTTTTAATACGTTATAAAAAGAAGAAAAATGAATTAAATCACACTGCTTTTGTTTATTCATGAGTTATGCGATCTATCGAATCCCAGCCACTTGACGTAAACCTTGTCTCCCTTCTTGCGTAGTACTTTCTCCACGAGATACATGTCCGGATGAGTCGCGCGATGCAATTCGTGCTCGTAGAACGCGCCCGCGACCGATTTTCCGCGATAGTCCTCGAGCAGATAAGTTACGGGATTAGTACGTTGCACTTTAACGATCTTAAACACCTCGGTGGTCCAATTTGGCGTGTAACCTTTTTCGAAAATTGTCTTGTACTTGCTCACGCGTACCGATTCGCCTACTTTGAATTTTGCTAGACCTGCGATCTTTATCGCGCTGTATACCGTATCCAAGAGTCTTTTGGCGATCGCGGGAGTTACGTCAACGGGTCGCATGCCGATAGTGCGATGCTTGCGCGCGTTGTAATCTGACACGAGACGCGGTAGCGCGTCGACCCACTTGTAAGTGCCGTTGAGCATAAACATCTTCCACATGTCGTTCTTAAGCGTGCGATTGAATCGCTCGACGATCGGTGCCTTCAACACCGTATACGTGGAATAATGATTAACGTTGTGTTTTTTCAAGAGTTGTTGCACATCGGCATTGTAAAATTCCTTTCCCATATCCGTTTGCAAGTTTCTCGGGCATCTTCCGCTCTCTCGAATTATCTTAGCGATAGCGTTACCCGTCTCGTTTCCGACCTTGCTCTTGAGCGGTATGGCCCAGGCGTACTTGCTCAACGCATCGATGACGGTGAATATGTAGTGATGACCTCTGTTGAAACTCGAGTATGGACGATGTCAGCCTGCCACAGATCGTCGTATCCCCGAATTATGACACGTCTTCGTGGAAAATTTCTCCTCGCCGGAGTGTGTAATTCCTCAACGAGTCGTCGCCTCTCGGAGCTAACATTTTTTTCACGTCCATCGGATTGCATGTTCCAACGATGTTTAATAGTAAATAAAATATACAATTTAAAATTGTTTTTTTCCTCACTGACGTTAATCGACTGGCTCGTTTCGTCGATACGCGATTAACTTATAATAATGCCGGCTTCGCGAAGTTCCTCGATGATCGACAGCATCTCGTTGTTGTGAGCGTTGTTACCAGCTCGGTGCGAAGCGTCGAGCAATCGGAGTCGATCCACCAGTTCGTTGGGATCGTCCCAATGCACGTAATCGATCTTATTGTCGTTTAACTTCATGGCGGCTGGTATATTGCTCACGCCTGCATCCTTTTTACGCCCGCTACTTCCATACGTAGATACGAGTGGAGCGATGATGTTAATATACTTGGATCCCCTATTGCCCTTGATGGGATTATGGGCGCTGTGACCACGTCTATGAGCATTTGTTGTTAACAATATACTTTTATACGTTTGTTTATCATCCTCGGTAAAAACCGCGTCATCGGGAAGTCTCTTGAAGATCAATTCGTACAATCCTGGTGTACCATTGTATCTCACATTGTCTATGATTATGGAGTCATTTTTGTCAACGTCAAATTTCTTGTCACCAAGCATCGCACCACTGTTTTTATCGAAAATATCGTATATGCGATCAAATGTATCGTTTTTTCCATTATTATCGAGGAGAGGTCTTACGTACTTTTGCCCTAATGGTCCCAGCTGATTATGCAACGCCTCTCGACCTTGTTGCGTTTGCAGATTCTGTTTGATGGTTGTTTTGAATGACGGTTCACTGATGTCTTTTGTTTCGAAAACATCTTCCTTTTGCAGAAACAGCGGTGGTCCTTTCGGTGGGTCTTTCGATGGTTGTATCGGTGTAGACTCGAACACGAGTGAATCTGACGCGGCTTTCAATTCTTTCGTTGTACGTTGTTTTTTAGACTGCGGCGTTAATTTCAACCATCCAACATCCGTCCAATATGAATCCTTGTTAGTAGTAGTAGTAATATCGTTATCGTTGTCGTCATCGCTGTCTTCACGTTTTTGTTTTTTCTTAATATCGAGATCCTTTGCTTCTCTTTCAATCGATTGAGATTCCTCGATTTTTTCAACAACCTGTTTTAGAAGTTCGACGATAGGCTTGAAGCGTTTCTCCAACGCTGTATCTTCAGCTATTTTACCAATTTTTAAAGCGCGATATTTTTTGCGAATCGAATCGCTCGTTTTCGCAATCTGTTTCGCTATTTTCTCGCAATCTTTGTTATTCATGTTGCCTGCTTGACGTATCGACATCGATTAATCACGTTACGGTACCGCGAACATATTAAATTCCTTTCTGTATCGCTCATTGATAAGCGGACTGTCCTTATCTATCACTAGAAATCCATACTCGCGCTGCCAACAATCGCGGCATAACTCACAGAATTCATCGTATGACATGTCGGTATTTACGTGATCGTTGTAAACATGTTTCAAGTTGGTACCATCCTGTTTGAACAGAATCAGCAGGTTCGCATTGTCGCGTATCAGATGTTTAGGTATTCTCGCGTACGTCTGACAGAGATAGAAGCAATCGACGTTCGAGTGGCGGCCCATTGAAAAGTATTCTCTCACAGCATCTTGCTTATCGCACGCAACGTCGTCGAAGACGAAGATCGAATTGGGATGTGCCTCGCTCGGTAGAATGACGTCATTGTTGTTGGAGAACGTAAAGTAGCCGATTTCTTCTATCGATGTTAGTAAATTTTCCAAGTATCGATATTTCGGTTGTTGCAGCGATTTCGAGTATACATACACGTTCTCGAAACGTACACCGTGCGGACTCTCGAGCAAGCTTATGAGAACGGTTGGTTTTACTACAATTCGACGGCCCGCAAATGATGGCGCGTATAGTACTCGGTAACATTGCACCGTGCTTGCGCTCCATCGCGATGTCTCCCATCATTCGCGCTCTCTCGTCACAGTTCGCGACGCGTATCGTCAGCGGCTGCCGTACAAATTTCATGTTCGCACTGCGTTATCTAGGCTTCGATCGAACGCCTATTTATAGGCGCGCGAAACCACGAATCGCTCAGTAGCAAAAATGTATCTCGCGCTGTCGCATCCTTCTGATATTCGGGATTTGAGCGCTGAGCAGTTGCAATATATACCGAAGGTCGTACTGTTACACGTGTGCGGTAATTATATCGATCACGTGTGGGACAAGCTTCCGGAGTATATAAAGGCGGATTTGGAGGTTCAAACCTATCGTCGCTGCGTCGAGCATTATAATCAATCGTGGAATTGAAATCATATAGACGGTCCTGCACCGAAGATAAAGGATTGTGACCTATGCCAGCAGCAGCGTCAAACGAAGGCTACATTGGAGGTCTGTTCAATCGAGCGATAAACGCGCTTCCTTTCGAACTACATATCCCCGGCTATCAGTTTTGCGGTCCGGGTACTTGGCTGAAAAAGCGATTAGCCAGAGGTGAAACGGGATAAATCCACTGGACGCGGCGTGCCGTGAACACGACATTGCGTATTCTCAGAGCAACGATCTCACCGACAGACACGCGGCGGACAAGGCACTCGCTGATAAAGCCTTAGGACGCGTCATCGCGAGAGATTCGGCTTTGAGCGAGAAAGCTGCAGTTGCAGCCGTTTGGGCAGCAATGAAAGCCAAGATCAAGATCGGCATGAGTATGAAGGCGAAGAATAAAGCCGGCAAAAAAAAGAAACGAATACTTCCAACGGCGAAATGAGGTGGTGTGTTACTGATTTTGCCAATTTTGGGCGCTCTTGGGTCCTTAATCGGCGGGGCGGCCAGCATGGCGAAAGCGGTAAACGACAGGAAAGTCGCGCAACGTCAACTCGAGGAACTGCAATGTCGCGCGATGGAAACGCGCGGACAGGGACTGTATCTCGCTCCGTACAAATACGGACGAGGACTGTATCTCGCTCCGTACAAACGCGGACGAGGAGTAACAGCGAAAAAAGAAAAAAAAAACGCCAAAGAGACGATAAAAATACCTACGGGTGTAACCACCAACGTACAATTGGACCAGCTGGCGAAGCGTATGCGCGTACCGTACTTTAGAGGCGTTTTTATGCGTGACGCATTACCGATTAGCGGCGCGCGTCGAAAAGAGAGCGGTATTGTAAATCTGGAAGACACGACGGGTCCCGGTACTCATTGGGTAGCGTACGCAAAGAGAAACAATCGCGTTGTGTACTTTGACAGTTTCGGTAATCTTCGACCGCCCAAGGAACTGATACGATATTTCGGAGACGATGCTACGATAGAGGACAATCGAACGTTCTATCAGACGTACGATCAGAGCGTCTGCGGACAACTGTGCTTGTGGATTCTTTTCCAAAACGGCCGACGCGCGTGAATTTATAAAGTCCAACAAAATGTCGCGGCGTCTCAGTATTCGTCGAACGCTTTTTCCATCATGTCGCTGACGCTTACGCTGAGCGGGAAGAGCAGCGTTCTCGCGACAAATTACTCTCCAGCCATAGATTTGAGCGACGATGACTACGAGCTTGGTCTAACAATTTTGGAGACTTATCACACGATACCGAATGTAAACGCTTCGAACAATACATTTTATTTTGGCAAAGACGATGCAGAAATTACGATTCCCGAGGGGTCATATGAACTGCATGCCATAAACGAATTTTTGAAACGTGAGATTTTACGGAAACGTCCGTGACGCGACGCGCCCGAGGGTAACGCTGGTGACACCGCGCGCGGCGATGACGAGATTGGAGAATACCCGATAGTGCTCCGCGCAAATTACAACACGATGAGGTGTGAGATTAAATGCGCCTACAGAATAAATTTTAACAAGTCTCATAACGTTGGATCGCTGCTGGGTTTCTCGAGGCATATACTGCAACCGCGAAGATGGCACGAATCGGACGTGTCGATCAACATAATGAATGTAAACATTATCCGTGTAGAGTGCAACGTGACAGCGGGCGCATACAGCAACGACAAAAGTGTGCACACGATACACGAATTTTCGCCGAGCGTGCCGCCAGGATATATAAGATATCGAAAAGGCCGATGCAGATCATTTACCTACCAGTCATCGTACGGAGCATTACGGAGCTAACGATACGCATTGTTGATCAAAACGGACGATTGCTCGATTTCAGAGGAGAAGAGATCACCGTCAGATTGCACGTACGACGGCGACAGCGATAACGCGAGCGTGACATTTGAGATGCTCGTGTTGAACGAAGCGAAGCATACGCAGAGAGATAACGCATCTTTTACAAAGAAAACATCGATCGACAATATTTGCTCATCCGGCTGCATCAAGAAGAGGAAGAAACTTAACGTGTCGAACGTTAAATTTTTACAAGCTTTAGGATTCGCGGTGCGCAACTTGTGACTGATATCCTAAACATCGAAGACGAGCCAATCTTTGACGATCGCATCGTTAAGATTGAGACTCATGCGTACAACCCGTTCGCCAATACGACGTTCGGGTACAGCGATGAGATAAGAATACCTATACAGCAACAGGATCTGTACACATTGCCGTACGAAAGCTTTCTATATATCGAGGGAAAACTAACGAAGAACAGAGTTGTCGAAGAATGTGGTGTTGGGAAATAATTTTGTCGCGTTCCTGTTCGATGAGATTCGATACGAGCTTGATGGTGTGGAGATTGATCGTAACAGAAATGTGGGCGTAACCAGCTCAAACGCTCAAACATTACGCAACGATATCATCGGACAGAAGCGTGATTCTGAGGAATGCCGGTTGGGATGCGCATACTAGCGCGGATGGATATTTTAACTTTTGCGTACCTCTCTACGCACTGTTGGGATTTTGCGAGGATTACAGACGCGTAATAATCAACGCTCGTCACGAGTTGATCTTGATACGATCTCGTAACGACAACAATTGCCTGAAATGGGAAATTCGGCGTTGGATCCCATGATCGACTTACTTACAATGGCGAATGCCGCACGTGTTATTGAGCGAGATAAAAAAACTATCGATGCTGTGCACTTTGGAGAACGGACGATACTTGAGCATGGCTTTTCGCTCGTGGGATCTGTATCAGTTTCCGCTGTTACAGCGTACAACCAAGCATTCGTGAGTCATCAAAATCGCTACTCAGCTCGAGAAACCGCGATACGTCATCTTTGCTCTGCAAACAGGTCGCAAAAATGTCATGGCTGAGGACACGAGCCGATTCGACGACTGCAACTTAACCAACGTGAAACTCTATCTGAACTCAGAATGTTATCCGTACGACGATATGAATCTTGATTTCGACAAAAACAGATGGTCCGTGTTGAAACGTACGCGCGTTTCTGCAAGGGTTACTACGGATACGAGTATCTCGAGCCGAGTCTCACCGTCACGTCTTTTCTACATAACGGTCCATTCGTAATCATCGATTGTTCTCGACAAAACGAATCGGTCAAGAGTGCAACCGTGGACGTGAGATTAGAATTTGAGACTAAGGAGAACGTACCGATGAATACCACCGCGTACTGTCTCATTATACACGATCGTGTGGTTCACTACAATCCATTGACCAATGTTGTACGCAAGATCACCTAAGAGCATCGCTGGCACATGAAAGAGAGAGACAATAAAATCTACGATACATCGAAATCGACCGCAGTCTCGAAAAATTGCTCGTCATAGTCGTGCCAACGTTCGTAGACCTGCAAGGTTTTCTCGTTGGAGGACAGTTTGTTGTAAAGGAGTTTGCCGCTCTCAGAAAACGGACCGTTCTCTCTCACTATATTTTTGCAAGCCCTATACCATGGCATTTCCTCGCAAGTGCCGACAAGTCTCGCGCACGCTGGGTGATACGTCATCACCATAGACTGCGATGGGACGACGGAACGATTCCATACAGCAAAGCTAAGAGTTTGATTACAAAGGCTGTGCATGGAACAGAAGAAGACGACGACGACGACGACGATGACAGCGATGCTGTCGTATATGTCAAGGGACACGAAAAACGACAATGGCTGTGGAATTTGCTTCTGGACGATGAGGGCGTGTACATCGAGACTCTGGATGCTGATTACGAAAACGTAGATTCTCTAAACAATCTGGACGCTGATAATACTATGCGATGCGGATATCACTATACTAATTGCGCATTACAAAATGTATTCAAATTATTTAATTGGTAGTCAGATAACCATGAATAAAATAAATATGATATACGAATTATGTTTTTTATTTCTTTTCCATGCGTTGATAATTCTAACGATCGACGTACCGCTTCTTATCATATTACGCCGAGAAGTTTATCTTGCCGGGATGACTCGCGCGCGTTGAGCAGGAATGTAGGTCAGTGTGTCGGTCATGGACATGACAAAGAAATTGAATTACGATTTAAAAAAGTGAAAAATTTTTTTAAAAATGTTATTATTAATATATTAATTTTGTTATTAATATTTTAATGAATATTTTTAAGAAAAATTAATATCAGGTGAAGTGGATTAAATATATTATGCAAAAAACATGTATTTCTTTCATTTCTTTCTCCCCCATCATAAAATAATTAGAAAAATAATATTCTCCATAAGAGAGAGAGCCGCAACGGAAGAGATAATAGATATTTATTTTTTACTCGGCGGCGGTGGCGGCGGGCGCGGCGGCGGCGGCCCCCCTCCCCTCCCCCCTCTGACGTCATGTCTACGCGTCCAATTTTTTATATCATCTTCGTTATTTATCTTTTGGTAATTATTTATCACGGTGCTGAAGGTATCAATCGTCGATTCAATCGCACGCTGTTTACGTTCAATGGCACTGGGTCGCCCAACACGCGCCGTCTCCCCCCCTCTCCCCGGAGCTCCTCGGTTGCGCACAGTTCCCCCCGCACACCCGCACCCCCCTCAACGCTTCTGAGTTAGAACCGGCCCTATATTCCTACTTATTTACCACATATACTTTCAACATTCTCTTAAACGATTCAATTTTTACGCACTGCTTTATCTCGGTTGGCAAAGAATTGTATATCTTTATTCCTTCGTAAAACAGACTCTTTTGCGCACTTCTAGTTTTACGAAATGTTAATACAATGTTTCCGGCCTGTCTCGTTTGTCTATCACATTCACTTCCCACTATTTCTAATCTATTACTTAATGCCATCGGTGCCATGTTTTTTAAAATTTTTTAAATAAATACTCCCACATTATAATATAATCGCTGCCTTACGGACATAAACTGCAGTGCCTGTAGCATGTCCTCAACTTTGGTATATCTATTGCATTGCAAAATAACTCTCATGGCACGGTTTTGAGCTACTTGAAGTTTGCTCAATTGCGTTTCTCCCATTCCAATTAATAGCGTAGCACAGTACTCAAAGTGAGGTGCTATGATCGACTTATATATACATCTAGTGTACGCTGATATGAAGTTACCTATTCTATTTAAAAAAACTAGTCTTTTTTCCTATTTTCTTTAGCATATAATCACAGTGATCTTTAAATTGGAGCCTATCATCGATAATTACGCCAAGATATTTTATTTTTTCGACGCGTTCCAACTTAATTCCGTCCGAGCATCTCAATATAATATTACCTTTTTGCTCTTTTCTTACACTTCTGATTATCATGTATTTTGTTTTATTTGCATTCATTTTCAATTTATTTACACTCATCCACTCTTCTACTATGCTAAGTACCATGTTCATTTTCATCTCTAATTCCGCACTACTTTCCCCACTTACATATACTAAAGTATCATCTGCAAACATTTTTATATTGCATTCCTCTGGACAAAATTCTACTAAATCGTTTATATAAATTATAAACAGTAAAGGCCCTAGCACCGATCCTTGCGGAATTCCATATTCCGTTTTGATACACTTTGACCATTGATTATTAAATCTAACTTGTTAAGTTCTATTGCTTAGATATGATTTAAACCACTCCAATACCATCCCTTTCATTCCATATTGATCTAATTTTCCCAGTAATCTTTTTCTATCTATCGTTTCAAATGTCCGTTTTAAGTCCAAGAATATTACTCCTATCATTTTTCCCTCACTAATTATCAACTTCCAATCATCAATGACACTTTGTATCGCTGTTTCACACGAATGATATTTTCTAAATCCCGACTGATGTTCTGTTATAATATCATTACTATGCAAATACTTTTCAATTTGTCCCTTTACAACTAATTCTAAAACCTTCTCATAAATTGATAATATATTAATTGGCTATATTCACAAGCTTTCTTTGGTTTTTCTATCTTAGAAATCGGTAGGTATTATCGTAGATGTTTTCCATCCCTCCGGACATATACCATTAGTTAATGACTCATTTATTACTCTTAATAGTTCATCTTTATCACTTGAAAACTTATTTTTAATATATCGCTAGATATCCCCTCGTCTGTTCCCTTCTTCTGTGGCAACGCCATAACAATTTTTTCTAATTTCTGTACATTTATGCATTCGAAATTTTTAATTATGCCCCTGCTTTCTATAACAAAGATAGTTTTTGTACTTTTACTTTCATTTTTTTTTATAGATTCTATTATTTTCTTAATACTCTGTATATAAAATATATTAAATTTATTCGCTAAAGTTCATTCACCTACATTCTCTAATATTTCGAAATCTATATTATTAATTTCTCTTGAACCCATAGTCTCTCCTCTTATGACTTCTTTTAAGGTTTTCCATATTAGAACAGGATCATTTTTATCATCTATCATTTTTTCATAGTATTCTTTTTTTTTTATTTCTAATTAATTTAACTACCGTATTTCTTTTAATTTTGAACTGCAGCCAATCTTGCTCATTGCACGTATATATCGCTCTCACATATGTTTCATCTCTTTTATTTGTAGCTAATCTTATATCATCCGAATACCATTTTTTCCCTTCCCATAACTTTGGAATTTTAAACTTTTTCTTTGGTGCTATTTTATCTAATGCCGTTACCATATTCTGAACAAACTTCTCTACTCTTTCATTTACCTCTAAATTACCTCTTTGTTCCAATCTTTTTTCTATTTCGTATAAAAATTCATTTATTTGAAATTTGCTGAAATCCCTACTAATAAATTCTCTATAGATTACCTTATTATTACTTATATTAATTTCAACGCTTATCCATGAATGATCTGTTATTTTTGGCTTATCATATACTTAACAGTTTATCTTGATATTTGCGAAAACTAAATCTATCAAAGTTTGACTGTTTTTTGTGATCCTCGTCGGCTTACATATTGCTTCATGCCCAAGCATGACATTTCATTTATTTTAATATATATATATGTATATATATATATTGTGACCGCCGCCTCTGAGGATGATCTCTCGGGCAGGGATGCCATTTCATATACGATTGCAGCCACGCTGCAGCACATAGAGGGTATAGGCTGGCACACACACTAGCGCGAGCGGTCGTCCGTGTACGCTCCGCGCTTCGGCCAGCTTCGAGTGGTAGAGAAGGAGTACCGACAATTGCTGTTTTCTTTTTCGAGAAACGCTGTACCGCTGATTTGAAGCTGGCATCTCATGACATGGCACGAATTAATCATGCGAGGCGCGATGCCGTTGTCGATTATTTTTACACTTTTATACATTTATTTTATTAAGTTAATAACATTATTACAATATATTTTTTTCATACATAAATAAAAATTAAAATTTGTAAATACAAAAATCCACTCTTTGCTAATATATACGCTTTTTATTTGCAAAAAGTAATTATTATATTAAAAAAAATTTATTGTAGTCTTATAAAAATATTTAGATATAATTATTAAAAACTTAGCGTTTGTATATTGTATTCCTTGTACTTTTATTGTATTTATTTTCTATAAATATAAAACGTATATATTGTTGCTCGATGGAAACCGCGAGAAGGTGGTGGTCTCTTCCGTCAGGAGGAAAATGTAAAAAATTTATTTATTTTATTTATTTAAATTATTAATAAAAAATAATTTAAATAATTTAATTCTTGTAATATTAAAAATTAATTTTTTAATATTGCAAAATTGATTTTTTACATTTCCCTGTGTGTGTGTGTGTGTGTGTGTGTGTGAGTGTGTGTGTGTGTGTGTGTGTGTGTGTGTGTGTGTGTGTGTGTGTGTGTGTGTGTGTGTGTGTGTGTGTGTGTGTGTGTGTGTGTGTGTGTGTGTGTGTGGAAAGTTATATCTTTTAATCTCGAATATATTCTTCAATATTAAAAAGTCAAGATCTATAGGATACACGATACATAATGTGATCGAAAGATGGTACACGAAATCACCGAAAGACAAATAAAATCGTCGCGCATCGTGAGATAAACAATGGAAAATCGAGATCGTTGTTTCTTTCTTATTCGGCGATAAAGTGAGCAGCATACTCGACGACGCAATGACAGGTTAGCTATCTAATTTAATATGCTTCATTATCGTATGCGTGTGCGTGTGCCTGTGTGTATGTGTGCCTGCGTGTGCGTGTGCCTGTGTGTACGTGTGCGTGTATTAAAATTTTATTTGATATTAATAGTATAATCAGTAGTATAATAATGTTACTATTATATAATTTATGTATTTTACAGAGCAAAAGAAAAAATTTGCTGATATGCTGCAACAGCAGCAGAAACAGCATGAGCTGCAAATGCAGCAATTAAGAGAGCAGCATGAGCTGCAATTGCAACAGCTGCGGAAGCAAGTAAACTTGCTGGTAAGAAAAACGCTTTTGCTGACAAATATAAAAATTTGGACAGATACTGATATGTAAATAATTTTATTGGATATCTTTAAAATGATTATCTATGAAATCTGTTATATTCAAATCGGTTGCTAGATCAGAAATTTGTGAACATTATTATTATATTTAAGTATCCTACATAATAATATTGATGGTCCAATAAAATTATTTCCAGATCTGTATCTGGTTAATTTGTAATTTTTAGATTTTTCAAAAGTTTTTTTTATACAGAAACAACAACCGCAGCAGCAACAGCAACAGCAGCAGCAGCAGCAGCAGCAGCAGCAGCAGCAGCAACAGCAGCCGCAGCAGCAGCAGCAGCAGCAGCCGCAGCAGCAGCAGCAGCAGCCGCAGCAGCAGCAGCAACAGCAGCAACAACAGCAGCAGCAGCAAGATAGTGGTATTATTTATTGAAATAATTATATATATATATAAATACACACATATATGTCATGTATAATACATATATATATAAACATATTAATATTTTGACATTTAATTATTTTCAGTGCCTTATAGACGAAATAGTGATGGGCGTTCCCGTGCAAGATGGGCCTTGCAACGAGGGGGATGTATGAGATATAGTTGGAGGGGGGAGCCGGAGAGGAGAAAGAGGCCCGGAAGGAAATGGAGGAGGAAGAGGCCGGGGAAAAATATAATTATAAAAAAATATTGTTTTAAATAAAAAATATAAAAATAAATTTAAGTGAATTATGTCAGCACTCTTACCTTTTCATTATTGTTATTTGTTGTTAAATGTTTAATGCTTCTTTGATAAATTATTACTAAAAAGAATAATTAATACTTCTTTTAATAAAAATTTATTAAAGAAGCATTAAACATTTAAAAACTAATAACAATAATGAAAAGATAAGAGTGTTAACATAATTTGAATTTCTTTTTGCGATTGATATATTCATATCAGTTATTAGTTTTATTATTATCTATTATTTATTAATATCATAAAAGCTATATAGCCTTTTTATATTCAGCTCCCTTTTATATAATAACATATCTAATATTTATTTTATATATTTATTGGTATATATATATATATATATATATATATATATATATGTATATATATATATTGTTTATTTATATATTTATATATTTATTTATATATTTATTCAATTTTTAATAGCTATATTTAAATATCTTTATAAGACCACAATAAATTTTTTTTAATATAATAATTACTTTTTGCAAATAAAAAGCGTATATATTGGCAATATATTGGCGTATATTGGCAAAGAGTGGATTTTTGTATTTACAAATTTTAATTTTTATTTATGTATGAAAAAAATATACTGTAATAATGTTATTAACTTATAAATAATAAATTAATAAAATAAAATTAATAAAATTAATAAAATAAATGTATAAAAGTGTAAAAATAATCGACAATGGCATCGCGCCTCGCATGATTAATTCGTGTCATGTCATGAGACGCCAGCTTCAAATCAGCGATTCTCGAGAAAGAAGACAGCAATTGTCGGTACTCCTTCTCTACCGCTCGAAGCTGGCCGAAGCGCGGAGCGTACACGGACGAGCGCTCGCGCTAGTGTGTGTGTGCCAGTCTATCCCCTCTACGTGCTGCAGCGTGGCTGCAATCGTACATGAAATGGCATCCCTGCTCTCGGGACGCAACTTACGACAGATTGGGCGCCAGGCACAAGCATGTGCCACTCAATCACACAGAAAAAAGAATCGCAAACTTAAGCGTAGACAATAAGTTTCAAATTCGCAGATGCAACACGATAATCCGACAGCTCGTACAGAGGGTAGAGAGAGAGGTTCGCGAAACGAGGCGCGAGAGAAAAGGAATCGAAATCACACAAAAAAATTGATTGTCTTAATGCGAAAACAGCTTTATTTCGAATGATAACATCTGTTAATCACAAATTTTTCTTGCGCGACGCACAGCTTCGCATAATTTTTCGAATCTCATAGACTCATAAATTTTCACACAAAAGAAAGCCTACGCTAAGTATAAACTAAGTATAGCAACGATACGATATCTTACTCGTAGAGACAACGATACGTTAGAAACAATAATGCTTTCGCTGACGATACTTGAACTCACAATAAATACGTTAAATTGTTACAATAAGAAGTTTATATGCCACGCGGACGACACATTCAACCTCACTTTTACGAGAAGACTATTCGTGGCAACCGTACAAACCGACAAAATCGTGCAATTAACTGGACTCTCCGCGGGTAACGAAGGCGAAAGAAAATATCGCAAACGACTCGATTATTATCATGAGAAAGACACGCGGCCAGCTCGCTGGAGGTAACAATGGCGACGCAATAGCTTTCGCGGCCGCGGGAAACGCTTTCCCCGCGACAACCTTCTCGAGCCAGTCCCGCACGATTTCTCTCATCCGCGGCGAAATTGACGACTTTACAAAATTAACGTTCTCCTCACCAAATAGTATTTGATCTCGGATCTCGATCCGTATTTCTGGCAACTAGCTCCTGCGTTCACTCACTATCACCATTCAACGGGAAGTGTCGTATCTTCGCGACACCGTGGTGGTCATCATCTCCTCTTTTTATAACGATCAGCGCCGTGGCACGATCAGCCGATAGATCTTCTGTATTTCGGCGCGGATCCTAGATGGCCCGCGCTTCGCTGATCCCGCGGGAGATTCGAAGGCGGCGATCCTTTAACTTAGCTGAGCTTGCGACTTCCGAGGATCCTCTCCTGGTAAATCAGTCCTTCCGGTGAGAGGTGACCGTCTCTCCCGGCTCGATTACTCGTTCTCGTATTCTTTGGCTCGTTTTCTTCTATGAGTCTCCTCGCAATTTCACGAGAAGTGGCGCCTCCACTCTCAATCGCGCTTTAATCCCCGCGTTGTGTGGGTCAGTCCTCGACTCCTGTAAAACGTCATACTACAATATGGGAACTTTGCATACAGAAAAGGAAAATCGGCAACTCATTAGGATGATACGACGATTACTTGTTGTATCCGACATCTTCTTCGAACTTGGTCGTCGTTAGTCGTCGTGGCAGGCGGTCACACATGGATATCGCGGTAGTCGCCAATCTCGTCAATTTAATCTAGTATTGTGGAAGCCAGACTTGAAACGATAGTAATAAAATAGTAATAAAAGGAAAGACAAAGAAATTCTCACAATCACATATACAGTTCGCGCTACCCCGAGTTCGCTAGCGCTCTCTTCCCTCAAACGGGTGAACGTCAAACCCAGTCATGCTTCGCATCGGAGCAGCTGCACCTTGTGACGGGTGATCTCAAGGCGTCACGTCACAATATATATATATATATATATATATATATATATATATATATACAATATATATATATATATATATATACAATATATACAGTATATACAGAGTGTACCAAAAAAATGACCAAGCGATCATATGCAAGTAGAGCAGAACAAATACAAGAAAATAGTACAGGATTTTTCGACTCAGTTTAGTCTGCTCTACCTGCATATGACCGCTTGACCATTTTTGGGGACACCCTGTATACATACAGGATGTCCCAGAACTAGAGAACGAGCTGCGAACGAGTGAAAGTGTAAAAGAAATTAAGAGGAACAAAAAAAATCTAATACTATTTTGTGATATTCGCTCTAATTTTCGAGTTATAAAATAAAATATCCGAACCTTTTCTACACTCCCAATGCAGCTCGTAATCCTTAACCCTAGGACATCCTATATACAGAGTGTTTCATTTTAAATGATATTATCTCGATTATTTCGCAAATCGATGATTTTATTGAAAAATTTTTCGAACGAAAGTTGCATGGCTTGAAGGGAGACACATGATGGAAATGTGGACTTGATCTTGAGTGACTTAAAATCAGATCAAGGTCATTAATGTTTTTTTAAATGAAAACCCCTATATATATATATATATATATATATAGGGTTATATATATAGGGTTATATATATAGGGTTATATATATAGGGTTATATATATAGATTATATATATAGGGTTATATATATAGATTATATATATAGGGTTTTATATATATATATATATATATATTTTTGTACCTCGGATGGGCTACAACGATAATATTAGAGATAGTCGGGTTCGTTAAGCCTAAGGAGTTGGGACTCCGAGCAGGATCAAAAGAATGTAAGGATGTAACTTTCTTGAATTCACTAACACACTTTCTTTATTTTAATTGGTTTATTTAATAAATGCACAAATTCTTGAGTTTAGTATTTCTTATTTTATTACTTTACACACGGTTAAACGTCGGCGAGCGGCTCGGCGCGTATCGCGTTACTCTGGCGGCCGACGACCGAGTATGTCACCTGAGACGCTGATAGTACGGCTCGCATGAACTTCGCCGCACTTTGGTAATATCTTGTGCGATGTTTACAATAATGATTCCGAACGACACGTTATTCTTGACTCTCTCGACTCCGCCTTGTGTAACCGGTTATATAGTCTGATCGATGTCCGATTCTGATCGGTTGCGTCGATCGGTTGCGTGATATGCATTGATTAATCAATATTACGCTCGGTTTGATCATCAAATTTAGGAATTTGCTGATAGGCTTTTCGCAATGTTCTCGCATGATGCATTTCTGCGGTCTTTCGAAAGACTGGTCGCAATTTCGGCGGTCACACATTTGTGTCGTCTTTCGAAAGACTTTTCGAGATCCATGCGGCCTAATTTTGTTGCCATGCGGACTATTTTTATTATTGGTTGTAGATCTGGCTACAACAATATATATACAGGGTGTCCCAAAACTGACACATTTCCTTTTAAGAGCAGGTTCTTTGGAACATTCTAAGACGAAAATTCTAATACGAAAATGTCGAGGGTATAATAGTTTTTAAATTATTTGGCAATTAAAGTTCACTAATTACAGAGTTGATATTTCGCGCGCTCAGACATAGTGATATGACAAGTGATAAAGGTTCCATCAGGATCCTTTTACAATATCGAGAATATCACAGAAATATACAATGACATTCTTATTAAAAAATTATTTTTGTTTCGGACTTTATTTGTATATTATACAATTAATATCGCAACATAACATCATAAAATATCTGTTTAATAACGACATATTGTACCATATGATAGCTGTAAAAAAAATTCATTACCATATTTATTTACCTCATATGGTAATGTCAAAATGATCCAACCAGTTTAGATGGTAAACTTTTTGTGATAATATTATTAATGTCAAATATTTGACTTTAATGTATTTATATCAAATTATCGACCTATATTTTTATTAGTAATTATTTTAATAAATATACATAAATTTATAAGCGATAAACTGTAATAATTTTTTTTTATTTGAACTAGTTGTAGCCTGTGCCTAACGCTAGAAGAAGAATTAGTTTTTTCGATAAGATAATTAGCGGAAGTGCGTCACACGGATATAAGCCGCTAATCCAGCAATAATTGGAGCAGGATCTCAAACGTAGTTGTAGCGCGAACGAGAGAATTTAAGGGCTCCTGCCCCCTTACAAAACTGTTTCATAAGAGGATGAAAGCCGATTTTGTTTTCCGTCACAAGAGAAATTGCCGAATCAATGTTGTTAATGGAAAAGTAAGATTTTATACGTTTCCATTCTTGTGTTAAAAACTCTAAGACCTGCGTAGAATTTGGCGCAAATAAAAGAATTGCTGAAGATTGACAAAAAGACCACTAATCCTTTAGCGATTTGATATACTGCTTAATTGTGGAGTCCGTGATAGATGCTAGCGTCACTTCTATTATTTTCGGCGGAATCTTCCGATTGAGCTAGCCTGATAAGCTTCCTGCCGCTAGGAAAAGCGACTTTCAAGTCAGATGAAAATTCTTAAAAGGAGATAAGAATAAGTTCTTAAATGGCATAAAAATTATAAGTTCTCTAGTTAATAAACAGGAAAAAAGAAGAAACCAAGCCTGAGAGGATCACCAAGGAACTACGATCACTCCTTGAGTTCTATCGTTTGCTTTCTAAGTACGCGAAGTAGGAGTATAAACGGAGGGAAGATGTAGAATTTTAATCCCGATATAGTAAGTGCATCTACTGTCACTGAATCTGGAAACCAAGATACACAAGACGAACATTTTGCGTTAATAATAGATGCGAACAAATTTATGTCAAAAGAACTAAATTTAGGAGATATCTGTGGAAAAACGTTTTGTGTCAAAGATCATTCTGCATCCTAGCTAACTAATCGAGATTCTCGGTCTGTTATAGAGTTATCTATGGAGGCAACGTAGGATGCAAACGGAAAAATATTACAGTCCTCATACCATCTCCAAATTTGCCTCGCTAAATCAGATAGATCAGGGTATTGTACAAAACGATTAATATAAGCGGATTGCAGTTTTATTGTTAATTTTAAATGACATCTCACAGTTACGAAAATTCGCTGCAAAGTATAATAAGTAACCTTTCATAAGTAGCCTAAGTAACCTTTCATAAGTAGCCTTTAGTTCTAGAAAATTAATGTGCTTAGATTTCTCAGATTCTGATCACCATCCGTGCATGTATCTTTCCTTGCATGAAGCGCCCCAATCTGACAGAGAAGTATCCGAAAAAATCTCCCGAACAGGCATTCCTGGACGAAAAATTACGCTGATTCAGATCAGAAAAGATTCTGATTCACCACTGGAAATTCTGGGCTAAGTATGCAGAAATAACCATTCTACAGTTAAAAAAAGTTTCCCTCAAAATTCAACAGAGCTATAAATTTTTCTCGTTCAAACTTTTTAGTGTACAACATTCCGTATTGGTCTGCTGAACAAACGGGAATTAAAGAACCGATCATGCAACCGATGCTTGCAAAGTCTCTAATATGGCAATTTGACCTCTGAAAAATTTGAGATTATCCTAAGAAGGTTATTCAGTTTTTCCTGAGGAATATGTATTGACTGAGATTTTGAATTGAAAATAAGACCCAGATATATGCAACTCTGATTAGACATCCATTGTGACTTAGAATCGTTAATAAAGAAGCCCAGAGACGATAAGAGGCGCCAAGTTAAAGATATATTTCGTAAACAGCCCTCTTCAGAAAACTCGAAGAGAAGATAGTCATCGAGGAATACTACTAAAGTGAAACTCCTATTTCGCAGGTGAGCCAAAACTGGTCGAACTATCTCTGTAAAAATATAAGGAGCCATGCATAGGTCGAAAGGCAAGAAGGCAGTAAATTCGTAGGTTGTTCGACGCCATTTGAATCTAAAAAATCGACGAAACTCTTGTGTTATCAGGATCAGAAGGTGAGTATCTTCTAGATCTATAGTTGCCATCCACGAACCCTTAGTCATCAGTTGACCTATCGTACGCCAATCTTCCATCTGAAAACAAACTACAACGAGAAACATGGCAAATTTCTCGGCAAGCAAGATCTTGGTTGCTAGATTTTCTAAATGAAATAAGGAATTTTAAAGGGATTCATCTCTCTGGAGTACCGGTTGTGGGGATTCGAGAGAATACATGTATATATGTATATTGTAATATACGTATATATGTGTATCATTGTATTGTTGACGTATTATTCTAAACACGTTATAAATATCATCATATGCCTCAGTAGTTGAAAGGATAAGATGCCTGCCCGGTAAGCAGGATATTCAGATTCGATTCCTGGCTGAGATGGTATTTTTTCGCAAAATAATTATGAGTTTTCACGACTGATTCGTGGTTGAGCCCCACCGTTGGGCACACCCTCCCTTCTTATTTCCCTTTCTATTACCTTTAATTTTTCGATTTTTAATTTACTATTATATGATACTCTCGAATAGCCTTTAAAATCTCGGAGTCTTGTGTTAATTTTTCCCACTGAGAAATAAAATCGCATAATCTTCCTGCGGTTTTTACTTTTTCTAACGGCTTGTTCGGGAACAAGAGCGGTGGCTGCGATAATGGCTCGTCCTCCCTATGATGAATCCCTGTTGATAAGCCGTGGTCCGTGATCGTTGAGCAGAGATTTTGGAGTTTCCCGATTGTTGAGTTAGGATCCGCTGAGTCTGTCTGTTGAATCGATTGACGAGTAACTTTGGACAAAGCCCCTAGACTGGAAAGGATTTTGGCAGCTCTTTTCCTGTTTTTTCCAATATTTGCGCCGACTTAATTTCTTCCGCAAAATTTGAGCCAAACAGCCAATCGTCAACCGATGAGTGATCTGCTGCTGATTTACCTACAAATGCTAGGCATGATTTGATGAAAGCTTGCCTCGCTATAGATAATCTATACTGGTGATCCGCCAGTAAATGTATTCTGTCCGCCATCTTTGATATAGCCTCCTTCTCATACGAAGTTAGATCACGAGCTTTCAGGAAGTTTAAAATGCCGGTATCTATCACATTAAGACAGGCACTTATCTGTGACTGCGCCTGATAATCATCTCTCTTTAATATACTTTGGCGCTTTGAGAGTGCTGATACTACCTCTCTATTTAACTTAGGTGGTCCTAAACACGATAGCTCACTCTTGAACTTATGTTTAAGTAAGAGCACAGTTTTTTTTTCAAGCTTGAGCCGATTTTATCTTTCGTCGAGGTAAAATAATAGGATCCTAAGCTTCCTCGCACGAAGATTTGCTCCCCTCCAAACTATTTATTCGCCAACGCAGATTCATTCTTCTTATTCGATCAATTAAGACTTGTAACGGCTCGGCAAACATTACAACCTATTCAGATGTTAATAAAGAAAAGTAAATTCAGATTATGCAGTCGGTTATGTTCCTTCTGTGTCTAAACGGAGGAACCTAGTTCCCGGTTTTTTAGAACCGTCTGCTTATCTGCCTGTAATAATTTCTGGATAGAATGCAACCGCAGTGTCTCCCAGGCTAGTATCAATGTTAATAATTGTAATATCAATCTACTGATACCTCCCTCAAAATTTGTCTTGATTCTGTCTTTGCAATCATCGTGGCTGCCTGCTCTTTCATAAAAAAAAAATTTCGCACAGAATAGAAGATAATTCATCTCGCTGCGTCAAGGAGGCAAAATGTCCTTCGACCCTCCTAATCTTCAACGAGGACTCGCGAGAAGCGGAACTTTCTCTATAATGTCGAGCTCATTTGTGAGCCAGGATCTATTCCTGTGCTTGTGTTTAGGCATTCTGATCCCATCGAAAATCCTTCTACTGTCCTGAAGATAACTCACAAAAAAGGGTAATGTCTAACTGTTCGTCAAGCGCAACAGAAATACAATGAAAGAACGGACTCGTGCAGGAGGTGAAGCACCACCTTTTCTTGCTTTTGAAGATCTTAAATCGCTTGGCAAAAGATGCAGAGATATCACTATACAATCCATCCGGAGACGGCGGGGCATAATTTGTGTTATATATGTGTTATTAATAATGTTGGACAATAATATGTTTTTGTTCAAAATACATACACATAGCGCACACACGTGTAGATTTCTCGAATGTATTGATATATTTTTTAATATTATGGCTTTAATATTATTTCTATTCATCATATCGTAATTAATAATGTATTTGTTTAATAATAATATTATGGAAATAACTAATTGTGTGTTACTGATGAATAAATTGTTCACTTTATCTTTTACTTTTTTGTTAATAATTTTTTAACGAGAGACCGCCATCTAAAACTTTCTCAAAGTCATTGAAGGGGCTCCATTTTTTCTGTTTTTCTATATATTTACTACAAGATTTATGTCACTTTATCTAAAAGTGAGATTTCGTTTATGTATTGTATGAAATTTTCTAACTTCATTTATATTTATTTATATTTTAATCTTTTTGAATTTGTTTTATATTAATTTTTTTAATATAAAATTATCTTTTATATGTATTTAATTAGAAAACTTTTATTTTACTATATCTCTTCTACTATAACTCTTCCTTTATTTTATCTTTCTATTTTTATTATTGTAGATTTAAAAAATTTTTTTTATTTTATAACTTTTACCTTATAATTTCAATTTTTATTTTTTTATTTTATGTTCTAATCTTTTATTATTTTACTTTTTTATTTTGCGGTTTTATTAATCTTTAATTTTTCGATCTTTGATTTACTATTATATACTGAATGCTGCATTGGTCAAGCGGTCTTATGCTATGCTACGCATTTTGTGTGTAATATGATTTATAACTGTAAGCTTTATAATTATAAATCACTAAAATTCCCTGCATGGATACATATTGATTAATTGAGTTAGTATGTCACACCACTGGGTAGTCAATGAAAGACCGCACTGATAAAATATTAACTTTTTTAACTTTTTATTAATACAACAATGATAATTATATCGTATAAACCATCCTTGATTAATAAGAAACTCATGTGCGAAAGTTAACATCAAACTGTATTATAGTTATTGAGAACTAAAAATGTCAATAAAATGGCATAATATAAATACGGGAGTTCCGGAATCCATGTATGTTAATACTGCGTAATTCACCTAACCTGGTGATTTGGAATTACTCATAAATTATTTGTTATATGAAAAAATAAGACAAAAGTTGTAGACTTATGATTTTGATTGAAAAGGCCACATGATTATGATAATGATGATTCATTCATGTTATTACCAATATTTCTTATAAATGTTAGCTTTTAAAATAGAATTATATAATTTTGATATAATTTTTTTTTTAGTTATTCCAGAAATAAAAATATTGAAGTAAAGTTATCTGAAAATCAATCAATACATATTTTATATTTTACTCTCGCATATTTTGATACAAAATATAAAATATCTTATAAGTTATTCATATTTTTGGTGGTATATAAACAAAGTATATAATTACTTTAAAAGAATTATGTTAAATACATACTTTTTTTTAAAACAATTGCACATTTTCCTTAAATCAATTGATTCGTTTTCTTATTTTGTGGAGAAAAGTATTAAGGTGATTAAGTAAAAAAATTATAAAATTCTTGTCTGACAGAAAATAAAGACCCTAGATATTCATTATGTCATATACAGACAAATTTTATTAGACTTTAAATAATAATACGCATTATGATGATTTTAAAATGAAGAATAATAATATAATATATATAATATAATAATATAACAAAAAATTATTAGATATTGATTATCAATTGAATTGTCGCTTGTACCAGATAAAGGCTGTTGCCAATGATGTTTCAAATGGTATCTTGAAAAAAACCTTCCTTCTTTAAAAATTCTTAAGTAAGACATGACAAAAAGTTCGTACAGAGGATTCTGACCATTTTTCTATAAATTAGCGTGAAAAGCACGCGTTCTTTAGACGAGGGAGCAAGAGAGAGAGAGAGAGGGGGGGGAGGAGAGAAATAAAAAGATAAGAAGGGGGAAGGGGGATATATCATGTAATATAATCATGCACTTAACAATAAAATAAAATATATTTAAATATATTTACACTGTTACATAGCTTATTATATTGCAAAGTAATTTTAATTATTTTCGTTAATATAATCATTTCAGAACGATTACATGACACATGTTGAGATCGCTTTGTTTGGAAATTAAATCATTCGATCATGGAACACTTTAATAATCGGCGATTCTAATTAAGATCTTATCAATGAATTATAGTATTTATCAAGTTCGATTTCATTTTTTTGGAATGATAGTGAATTGATATTACATTTTTTGTTACTTAGTGATTATAATAAAATGAAAACAACCTAATATGAATTTAAGATATTATATAACAAATATTAACAATTAAGATATTATATAACAAATTATATATATATATATATATAAAACAAAAAGATATTATATAACAAATATTACGTATATTTTGATGTTATATGTATAACATGTTATACGATATTTTTTTATATCGCTTATGATCTTGGTCCTTTTCCATTCACGTTGCAATATGTCAATAGTCCATAGTTACAATAGAAGAATCAAAATAATTGTTATCAAAAACAGTTTTTTTAAATTAATATTATATAAAATAATATTGAACATTATAAAATAATGGAAAATATTTTTTATATGACAGTTATAATATTTGTTATATTTAACAATCTTTGATAATTAATCATAAAATTATTCTGCTTATAAGAGTTCAAGATTATCCTTGATTGCAAAAGTCACATTACAAATATAAGACATTCAATATAAATGGTACAAATGATATAAGAGATTCTTTTGACATTTATATTTTACACAAAGTGATTCGTAATAATCTTTTCACGCGATTATCTCCCGGACTATTCATTATTCAAAAGTTTCAAGTAAAATTCATTCTGTTTCTAATTACTGTCGAGAATTTTTAGAGTCGACAAAGTCGACAAAGGAAGGTTTTTTTTCAAGAGTCGACAAATAAAAAGTAAGACAAAGAGTATGTTTGAAAAAGATCAAATTCCAATTATATCAAGAAATAATTTCAAATCATGATCCTTTTCCTTTATTTTAATTATAAGAACTAGGAAATAAAAAATAATAAACAATACTTGACACAAACCAATACATGTTAACAAACAACAGCTAGTAACCTAGCCGGTTTTATAGCAAGCAGAATCTTGGTAAATTTTTATATGAAATAAATTCAATAATTATATCACCAACTACGTGCCATTTAGTTTAGCAGACCTTCAACATAGTGGTTCTATAATAATTCGATATCAAATAATTTTTGATATCGATTAAAATCCCTTTTATTATCCCTCCCACGCGAATTATATTTTGCGAAAAATATTACCTTAGCCAGGGATCGAACCTGGATCGCCTGCTTTCTGGGCAGGCATCCTATCTATTAAATCACTGAGGCTATGATAATATTAACGCAATACTTAGTTAAATTATGTGTCGAACGTTTTCCTCGGTGATGTGAGAATAAACAATACTTGATACAAGCTAGTACGTGTTAACAAAATAATAAAATTAACTAAGTTTTAATTTACAAGTTGATACCAATTAATTTCGAAATAAATTATCCAAATTTTGAATGAATCGAAAAGAAAAATTCGCGATATAATGTTTATAACATTTGTTATTTATTCGGAGTTGATTAATACACAAACCAAACTAATTCCAGGGTAAAGTACTTAAGAGGATGCTGAAGCAATGATTGAACTCCAATAGGAAGACGCCCTCATCTAGATGGAACTAAATATCGAAAATTTATCATATAGTACCAATATTTTTAATTCTATTCGCTGCATTATCATATTAAAAATATACGTCAAGAGTGCGTTCAAAAATGTATCCGTAGTATCCATGAACTACGTTATATATAAATGTGTATATACAAATACATGCGTATCTATGCATATACATACATTACTAGATTTGTATGCAATTCGATATTTTTAAAATATCATACAAATAGTGTCTAATAGTGTAGTAAAATATATACATATATGAATTGTATATCTATATATAATGCTTTCATTGACCTTACTTTTTTGGCAAGAAATTATTAAGTTATTTATGTTTTTGATATTTTATAAAAGTTGCTAGCGCATGATTAAAACCTATAACACGTTATTAAATATCGGCCGGCACACGATGAACGCCTCTGGCATGTTATTAAGACTAGCCAGCACACAATTAATGCATCTGGCACGGTAATATCATCCGTTTTATTGATATTTGACAGCGCATGAGTGATGGAAGATAAATAAACCGAATAATAATGATCGTAACGAGCAGTGTATCTTACCAACCTTAAATGTAACACATATTTATGTATTACTCAACTCTTGTTACTAAAAGAAATCGGCTGCTGCACTATATGAAAGGATTGAAAGTGAGGAGCAATGCGACACACACACACACACACACACACACACACACACACACACACACACACACACACACAAAACATGAGGCACGTACATGTGCACCTAATGTTTCGGGTATTTTCAGATGATAGAAAAGAATAGAAATACTATTCTACTCTCTCGCGCTCGCGACGCGCCGTAAGAAGAGAATAAAAGAACTATTCTACTCTCTCGCGCTCAACGCGCTATGGGAAGAAAATAGAAATATTATCGTACTCTTTCGCGCTTCATGCACCGTGAGAAGAGAACAAAAATACTATCGTACTCTTTCGCTCTCGATGCAATAATCGAACATCCCGGACGTATTTTGGTTACCACTGACAATTTTGACATATAGCGAATGAATTGAAAAGAGTAAGCAGATATTGATAATGTGAACGAAAACGGAAATCGTTACAGATATATGATTACTGTATTTTGCATATAATATTCATTATAATAAGATGTAATAAGATGTTCTACAATTTTATATATAAAAATTTTAAGTAATAAATGAGAATGTATATGAAATTAATTTATAATACATTTTTCGTTATTTTCTTAAAAATTCTAAGTTTGCTATGTTCTGAGTAATTAATTACAAATTCTATAAATTTGTTGCACAATTAATGAAATAATAATTTTTACGTCTTATTTCTTCTCCTTTTTTTTATTATTTGATGCAAATGAAAATATATGCTACAAAACAAGTATACAACAAATTTGAAACTACGGAAAACAGAAAACTTTGAGCTTTTAACAGAATTTTGAAAGATATATTGTAAAATTTTATATATAATCATTGCCGATTTTGACATTGAATGTCTTACATCTATCTGAAACAACCGATATTAAAAATTAAAAAATAATGAATTTAAAAAAATAATGAATTCACGAAATTTTAAGCAATGATAGTTATAATTTTACACATAACTTTTTTTAAAATATATAATAAACGAATTATTACGCGATAATTAAACAATTAATAATCATATTAAAACAATCAATTAAATAAATAAATAATCATTAAATAATCAATAATTAATCAGAACGAGATGGAAGAAAGAAAAACGCGATACGTCGAGACTTTATACGTAGAGACACCGCGGTCTCTCACTCGCATTAGCGTCGAGTGTGTGAAACAGCGAAGGGACACCGAAATCGGTATCACGTCTGATTATGCTTTCTCTCTCGATCGTGCGTTTTGCGTTAAGGATGCAACATCGAATTGCCCCCACTCTTTTTTCCCTTCGCTCCGCGTCTCCACACGCTCCGCGGAGCACGAACGTATGCGCTTCGTGTGTATGTATAGCAGCCGCGCGCCGAGTGCAGGACCATTCCTGCCGGTGTGTGTACACGCACCGATCATGTGCGATCGAGAGAGAAAGCATAATCGGACGTGATACCGAATCTCGGTGTCCCATCGCCGTCTCACACGCTCGACACTAGTGCAAGTGAGAGACTGCAATGTCTCTACACATCGCGCTTTTCCTACGTCCATGTCTTCGCAGAGTGCGTGGAAGGAGATCGTGGAGCGGAGGGAAAAAATAGTGGGGGCAATTCGATGTTGCGTCCTTAAGTGGATCCTATAGTGACGGGAATTACCGATACATTACAGTGCACTAAAGAAATTTTTATTGGCTTGACAAATTGCAAAATCCTTTCAAGCAATTAAAATACGCACACAAAGAATAATGCAGGACGATCGATTTAATGAGTAAATAAGAAAAAAATTTTTTTAAATTCACTTAATTTTAGCTCGTACAGCTATCACATCAGATCTTCGTTTCCTTAATACAAAAATTCTACAGCTCATATATATAAAATGAGTACGTCCCGCACTTCGGACTAGATGAAACAATACTATATTTTTGGATTTATGATTGAAAGCTTAGAAAAAAAGTTTGAGACTTGAACAGATTGTGTATGATTTTATATATATGTGCTTGGCGCAAGTATAAAATGATAAGTAAAGCAGTAATTGTAGTTGACAGATCTTGCAAGATGGCTAGATGGCGTTGCAGAGGAAAGATAAGGACAAATGGATGATTTACGGGATTGATAAAACGTTCAATAAGCTTGCTTGCTAGAATATAATGAATTTTTTAATCGAAATCGACTACCCCGCACTTCTTTTTTGTGCTATGTTTCAATTGCACAAAAGGATTTTGTAATCTGTAAAGCCAATTCAAAGATTTATGCTGGCTATAATGTGTCGATAATCCCGTCAGTATTATTAATAAAAACAGTCAACATATAACTTTGTGTTTTTACTTTAGCTATAACTCTATATATATATATATATATATATATATAAGTTTCACAATCCCGTATGGACAAAATGATATAGTTCTGCAGTTTGAATTACTTTAAAGAACAATACTGAGCTTGTAAAATTGTAAAATTACAATCAAAAGTCTAATAAAAAAGATCTATGCATCAACAGTATGCGTATAATGGTGGAAGGAATACATAGTATGTGCAGTTTGGCCAAACCACGCCCACTTTCGCTCTAAGTCGTCTATAATAGGAAAATACTACCAACTGTGAAAAGTAAAAGTAGTTTAGCGTTATCAAATTGATATGCTAGATCTACTGTCCTTGTTTCACGCACTTTCTTCGAGCAGTTTTTTTTTCTATTTGTTTCTATCTGTGTACACACTACTTCGTTTTGCAGGTAAACAAATGTTACTTTCGTTCGCGAGACATTCAGAAAATTTATGTAAGGTTGATGGCAGAGAATGAGACATAAGCGCTTACGTTTACCGTAAACGTAAGTTAAGGCAGAGAAAAACGTATACATAAGAGGTTATACGTATACGTGAAAAGTTATTGGATATGTATACGTTTTTCTCTGCTTTAACTTACGTCTACATTACGGTAAACATAAACGCTTACATCTTGTTCTCTGCCATTAGCTTAATACTATAAAATGGTGCAGTATTGTATAGTGAGTAGTTGTAACAGCAGATAAATATGACGGTAAAAACTCGCACGTATACAAAAGAGAGGTAAACAAACAGTTGATAAATGATGCAAAGAAAAAAATAAAAAAAATTATTTCCAGCACAATTAAATATATAGAAACGCTGTATATATTTTATAATAAATTTTTATAATAAATCTTATTTGTTTTTTTATATTCTTGTACTTTGTATTTTCCCTTGTAGAAAAATACTACTGAGCATTACTAGTGCGCAGTAGTATTTTGAGTACTACACTACTGCACTATTGCACTATTATACTACTGCACTACTATGCATTACTATATATTACTGCGCGGTACTGCATTATTACGCACTACTGCACTACTACACTACTCCGCTATAGTGTAGTAATGCAAAAATATCCAGTAATGTAACTGTAAATGAAACTCAAAATACGGGCTAAACATATCTACTTTATCGTAACGAACGAAATTTATAAAAATAAAAAAATATGTTTTTTCAATATACACATACTTATCTACACTTACTTTTGTAACTTTTAATAATTATTTGTACTGAAAAGGAAAAAAATAAATAACGTAATTACGTCTCGTTTTATTACAATATGTTGTACTAAAGCTTATTTATTGTATACTACATTATATTTGAAAACAACATTATTTGAGAAATAATTGTTTTTCGAAGATTCTGTATCGATGAAAAATAATAATTTTGGGTCATAATAATAGTTGTATCTGGCATTGAGATGAATAAAATAAATTTTTTATAATTTTTGAATTGGATAATTTTTGTCCTAATTAAATAAGACCTTAATATCTAATATTAATCTAATATTAGTCATTAATATCAGATACGTATTAATACATATCAGAAATATGAATGTGCATTATAGCCGGTATTCAGAACACGCTTATAAATATGTTAGCGCGTATTTTTGTCATTCTATCTTTTTCGTCTAATGACTGATGAAGTCCATTCTATTTCTCAATCAAGTCATTGACTGGTCTAGATACTCGGATTATTAAAAGATGCTTCCGCACTTGCCCTGATCAGCCCTTTTCAGAGCCCCTAAACTTTTCACCGCGGATAGAGACGCCTATAAAGGCATCTCACTCGTCCAAATAGCTAACTGGTCGGCGGTGTCCGGCTAGTAGGCTTATTCTGTGCTAACTCTTGACGAGATCGTTATCCTTATGTTGTCATTGCGCGGCTTTTTTAAATTATATTTTATGCGCAATGACAACATAACAATAACAGTATTGTTAAGAGTTATAGAAAGCAGGCAACACTGTGTCTTACGTTTCGCTTGCACTCCTATTCAAATATTGAGTGCCTTCCTATCTCAAGCAGCCGATATTAAAAAAATTATTAAAAAAAATAATAAATTCGCATAAAATAATAAATATGCATTGAAAGATAAGGCAGATTAAATTCAATAACAATAAAAAGTTATTAATAAATAAAAATTTGAAAATTAAAATAAATATGTCCAAAATGAATACTATATTGTAAGTTTAAAATTTAAATTTGTAATAATATATTATAATTATAAAAAGTATTATTTCTAGATAAATAAAAATATTTTTTCACGTTACATTATATCGTATCATTTCTACACACTTACATTTAATTGTAATCCTACAATCTTATGGTAGAAGTTTATTTGCACGTTGCAAATTTAAAAATGCATGTAAAACTGTTACATGAGTCTTCAAATTAGCAATGATAGTTGTAATTTTACGCATAACTTCTTTTTAAAATATATGATAGAAGAATTACTACGTAATCATAATTAAATAATTAATTAAATCAATAATTAAATAATTATTAAATAATTAATTATAGATTACTTAATGATTATCTAATTATTGATTTAATTGATTATTTAATTATGATGCGTAATAATTCTTCTATTATACATTAAAAAAAAGTTATCTAAAAAGTTATCTAAAAAAAAGTTATATCTAAAATTACAACTATCATTGTGAGTTTGAAGATTCATTGTAATAGTTTTCCGCATTTATAAATTTGTAGTGTTGAAATAAAATTAACTTCTTGTGTCGTAAGTAAGATTGTAGAATTACATTTACAATTAAAAGTATGTGTATAAAAATGATATAATTGAACATAAAATAACGTATAAAAATAATACTTTTTATAATCATTATTGCAAATTCAAATTGTAAATTTACAACATAATATTTATTTCGAAAATACTTTTTTTAATTTTTACATTTTTATTTATAATAAATTTTTATTATTGAATATAATCTTCCTTATTTTTTAATACAGTTTCGCGAATTCAATTACTTTATTAAATAATTTTTAATATCGGCTACTTAAGATAGCTGTAAGACATTCATGTCCCGCAATGATAGTTGTAATTTTACACATAACTTTTTTTAAAATATATAACAAAAGAATTATTACGCGATATTTAAATAATAATCATATTTAAATAATCAATTAAATAAATAAATAATCGTTAAATAGTCAATAATTAATCAGAACGAGAGGGAAAGAAAGGAAAGCGCGATGTATAGAGACACCAGGAGGAGATTGCATCAAGTATGTGCACCCAGTGATTCGGCTCTTTTCAGACAGTAGAAGAGAATAGAAATATTATCGTACTTTGTCTCGCTCGACGCGCCGTGAGAAGAGAATAGAAATATTATCGTACTCTTTCGCACTTCACGCGCCGTGAGAAGAGATTAAAAATACTATCGTACTCTTTCACTCTTGATGTGATGATCCAGCGTCTTGATTACTGCTGACAATTGTTGACATATAGCGAATGAATTGAAAAGAGTAAAGGAATATTGATAATGTGAAAACGGAAATTGTTACATATAGTCATTGCACTACATATAATATTTATTATAATAAGCTGTTATATAATTTTATTTATAAAATTTTAAATAATACAATCAGAATATATATAAAATTATTTTACAATATATCTTTCAAAATTCTCTTAAAAACTCAAAGTTTTCTATGTTTTGAGTAATTCCAAATTCTACAAGTTTGTTATATATTTATTGTTGTAGCGTATATTTTCGCTTGCATCAAATAAAAAAGGACAGAAGAAGTAAGATGTAAAATTGATTATTCCATTACTCGTACAACAAATTTCCATTACTCGTACAGTCAAATTTGTAATTAATTACTCAAGACATAGCAAACTTTGAATTTTTAAGAGAATAACGGAAAATGTATTGCAAAATAATTTCATATACATTTTCATTTATTACATTATTTAAAATTTTTATTCAAAAATTATAAAATTATAAAATTATAAAACAGTTTATTATAATGAATATTATTTGTAAAGTCTAATTTATTATATATAACGATTCTCGTCTTCGTTCACATTATCGATATCTACTTACTCATTTTAGCTTATGTGTTAAATGTCAATAATAGTCAGCGGTAACTAAGATACGCTATTAAAATTTAAAATCCAAAAATTCGATTAGATGTAAGAAACACGTTCTAGAACCTCCCCATCCCTCCAAAATCCTATATAAATCGCAACTCCTACCGCATCTCTCTCTCTGTTCTTGGCCATGCACTTTAGAACCTCGTTGTGTTCGCCGCTGTGCTTAAACATCCTTTATGTTGTGATTTAACCGCGACTTAATCCGGAGTGAATGAGATTCGGCGGACGAATGCGGACCATCGAACTTTTCGTCAGAAGACATCGTCAGAAGACGTCAAATAATAATAATAAGTCAATTTATACATTTCCTTTTTCGGTTTCCTTCCGCGCTTTGTAAATTTTCGTAATCCTCATTAAACCTCCGGTAAATATAACAGTGAACAACCGAAGAACAAATAGAAAGACCGCGAAGCGTTTTTGGGCGTGAAGCAAAATTGCGGGTGCGGAGCTTGTTGGATCAAGCCTTCAAAGAATACCAATAATTTATTACAAAAATGCCAAAACACTTATTTTAGCTATGTACTTTGTGATCTTTAAGATTTTTTTTGACAGGGTGGAGAGAGAGAGAGAGAGAGAGAGAGAGAGAGAGAGAGAGAGAGAGAGAGAGAGAGAGAGAGAGAGAGAGAGAGAGAGGAGTGACTATAACCACTTCACTCACCGTCGGCGTTATTCTCTTCCTGCCGTGTAATTCGTCAGTTCCAGTTTGCTCCGTTCCTGCTTTCCCTATAGACGGGCGCCGATTCGTTAACTTTAAAAACCGTATAGTAACGAACAGAAAACTCAGAGCAAAAAATGACTCAAGACTTTTTGATTTGGATTCTTGTTCTGTATCATGATATACTCCATATATGTTTTTATACTCCATATATGTTATATTTTTTTAATTACATCCTGTATATGTGTATTGTAGTAATAATATTATGACCAAGCGGTGTTCCGCTCAATGCTGCCCTTGTATCAATTTCTTGAAGATCGTTCCTTGCCGACGCGGTTGTCAAGCGGTTGGGAAACGTTGTTGTTATGTTGTATGAGTCGACGGCGCAGCGCGCGAGTTTGAATCGTGTCGCGGTGAATTCCAATATAATCAAAGAAAGCGTTCTTGTTGGTATTCTTGTAATAATAAAGTGATGTCTTTGTAATAATAAAGTGTGTTCTTTCATTTTCTAAAAACTGTCTCTTCCTTCCCTGGCGCAAGTGTTTCATGTGCCCGCCAAGCGTGACAATATATATCACTATAAAATTATCTTTTTGAAAAAAAATAAAAAGAGTATCAAGTATAGTGTACGCTTGAAAAAAAAAAAAGAAACTGTTGTTAACCAAGTTAAAAAATAGAATCTAATTGATAATATCTTTTATTTTCTTTTTACTCCAACCCATGTGGTAGTAGTTTTAATTCTTTAAAAAAAAGTTATGTTACGAAATTGTCATATCTAATGCAATTCTAGTTATGATCAAACTAAAAAAATAAAATCTAAGTACTAGTAGTCTTTGTGATCTTTGTATTCATTGAAAACCCTGCCTATTCTAATTCAAATGATAATAGTTTTAATTAAAAAACAAAAAAATTTATTTCCACATTGCCAACTTAACTCAAATGATATTTATTTGTATAAAAAATTTGATATCAATGGCGCCAAGTTATAATCTAATCTTTCTATTCTCATCCAAATAATACTATCTTAATTCTTCAAAAAAAGAAAATTTCGTTTCCACATTGCTAACTCAAATGATTGTAATATGTAAAATTTGTATAAAATATTTGATATCAATTACATCAAGTTATAGTCCTATAAACAATGAGCTACAAGTCCACCTTAAGTCAAATTATATATTTCAATTATATAAAAGATTTGATAAACCACTGTTTTAAAAAAATAAAACTCAAGTAGTAGTAGTATCTTTAATTTAAAAATAATAAAAATCAAATTATATGTATATCTTTCTATCCATTTAAGACTTCTTTTTCTAACCCAATTGGTAATTATCTAGCTTTAAAATATTATTATATCACAAAATTGCTTTCTCAATCTATATTTTTATTACAAAGAATTAAAAAGTAACAGTACAAAATAAATAACAAAATTTTATTTAAATAAAAAAAAATTTTATGTAAAAACACTTGACATTGCTCAGACCAAATGAAAATGTATAAGTAATGATGAAATTATTTGAATGTTATAAATAAAAGCAAGATTTATTGTTTATATTAGACATTTTGTAGTATTAACCATCTTTCTATATTCGAAAAGCGCGTCCCGACATTTTTATACTTAAGATTTTTTTCTATAATACGCACAACGAGAGTAAATAGGATACAGTAAATAGGATAGGAGAACAAAAGAATGAGCGAGAGAGCATATTTAGTCTTTTTCCACGTGTCCGATTGGCGACGATATCGTTAAGTTTCACAGCGAATTTGATTAATTAGTCATAATTCATTTCGGAGTGTGATGTTTATGCGTCATATATATAAATACTGAATATGAAGGCCATACGATTACAAATAAAAATTTTCAAAATGGCGGCAGAAAAATTTAAAAATTAAAGTATAAAATTGTGTTATTTACGATCCTCTAGGTCTCTAGAACATGAAAATAAATAAATGAAAAATGATATTGAAAATATTATTGGAATTTCAAAGTCACACCTATGCCAAAATCTTAGTTTTAAGTGAATATATAAATGCTGAATTTGAAGTCCGTACGTATTAAAAATAAAAATTTTCAAAATGGCAGCAGAAAAATTTAAAAATTAAAGTATAAAGTTGTATTATTTACGATCCTCTAGGTCTATAGAACATGAAAATAAGAAAATGAAAAATGACCTTGAAAATATTTTTGGAATTTTAAGATCATACTTATGCCAAAATCTTAGTTTTAAATGAACATATATAATTCTTGAATTTGAAGTCCGTACGATTAAAAATAAAAATTTTCAAAATGACGGCAGATAAATTTTAAAGAAAGAGTTGCGGAAAAGATGCGAAAAGATTGTGAAAAGTTGCAAAATAATTGCGGAATAATTGCGGAATAATTGCGGAAGTGTTGCGGAAGAGATGCAAAGATATGCGAAAAGATTGTGAAAGAGTTGCAGAATAATTGCGGAAGTGGTGCAGAAAAATTGCAGAAGAAGTGCAAAGATATGGAAAAATTGTAAAAAAGTTGTAGAATGATTGCGGAATAGTTATGGAATGGTTGCGGAAAGGTTGTGGAAGAGTTGTGGAAAAGGCGCAAAGACATGCGGAAAGATTGTGAAAAATTTACGGAATGTTTGCGGAATGGTTGTGAAAGTTTGCGGAAGAATTGCGAAATGATTACGGAAAAGTTACGGAAGAGTTGCGGAAGAGGTGCAAAGATATGCGAAAAGATTGTGGAAGAGTTGTGGAATGGTTGCGAAATAGTTGTGGAAATGTTATAAAGGGTTGCGGAATGGTTGCGGAAGAATTGTGGAATGGTTGCAGAGATATATGGAAAGATTGTGGAGATATGCGGAAAAATTACGGGAAGGTTGTGGAATGATTGCGGAAATATGCGGAAAAGTTGTAGAACCGGAGAGGTTACGGGAAGAGAGAAAATATGCAGAGAGACTGCGGAATGACCGTAAAATTATATATCGGTCTTGCGGATAAATCAGGCCGATAAGTCAGAGTCACTGCAGGATCCAGCGAATATTGATTCGCTATTCGCTAATAGATTCTATGATCCGCTTCGATAAGATTAATAGTGACATCTTGCGATAGACATTGCAGCCGTACAAAGGCGACGACAATGACGTTACTTAAGTGACGTACTTAAAAAATTTCCAAATCGGACTTTGCTTAGCAATATCTCCACACGTAGCAGAAAAATAAAAATACTTTTATTATCGCAAATCGAACTCAAGCTATCGATCAAGCTTACTTAGAACTTGATCAATTTAGCCGTTATTGAGATTCGATAATTTCGGATGCTCGCATCTCGCCGACTCGCATAAAGACACACAGTAGTGTTCTCGGTTGACTTGACACTTGAGATACTACCGTGTCTCCTGATATTTTAGGATCGCGAAATTACTCTTTTTCTCAAAATATGCTTGCAAAAACAACTTCGTTGCTTGCTTTGTCCACATAAAGGTTGAAACTAGAAATAAAAATAAATAAAATATTTTAAGATCAACATCATAGCTAATATTTCGCACGCACGCACGCACGCACGCACGCACGCACGCACGCACGCACGCACGCACGCACGCACGCACGCACGTACACATGTACGCGGCTATGTATTTTATAAAATAATTTTTTTTTTATATTTTAATAATCTTAAATAACATTCAGAACTTAAAAATAAGAAAGTTACATATTTCTATTTTTTATTTTATTTCGTATTGTTATAAAAAGCTATTAAAATAAAGTATGTTGTTGATAATTAGCTTTTTTTTTTCATATCCACTCTGCCGACGCTGAAGTGTATTTATTAGCGTGGAAATGGCCACCATTAAGTGCTTTTTAGCTGGTAACTATTTTTAAGATTTAAGAGAGCTTGATAATTTCCCGATTTCATCGTTTTTTAATGTTAAAGTGAAGCGCGATTAATTGCGCGCGTATTATCTCTCGAGGAAAATTGGAAAATTCAACGTGTCGTGTCTATGCGCTTATTAGCCGCTGTCTTTTTGTTCAAACAAATGTATTGTTATCAGCTCTGATGAATATGATGTCGTGTCATTATGTTATCTAGGCAAGGATCTCGACAAGGACTTAGACAAAATAAACCGATTGTGTTAACGGAGAGAACATGTTTTGTTTATCACCTAGTCTTTGATTACATGATTTCCTTTGATCGGCTGTAATCATCTTCTATCGACATCCGTGATGACTCTAATGACATCAATTATTCCTTATAATATTTCGTTCGCTCATAATATTTCATCCAAGCTTCCATTAAACTTGATTCAAGTCAGAAGCTAAAAAGTTTTTGATAAAACGGGATGTAGAGCGGAATGTAAATCGTAAATAAAAATCGTTATTAATTAGTCGTTATTAATTCTTTTAGATATCAAGT
Organism: Pogonomyrmex barbatus; assembly: GCF_055798465.1. Taxonomy (NCBI): domain Eukaryota; kingdom Metazoa; phylum Arthropoda; class Insecta; order Hymenoptera; family Formicidae; genus Pogonomyrmex; species Pogonomyrmex barbatus. The sequence continues at coordinate 5,741,975 of NW_028297111.1, read as the reverse complement.
GAAATTATACCAAAAAGAAGTGCTGACAGAGAAAGGAATGTTAAAAACATCCACTGACGTATGAAAAAGTTCTCTGAGAAAGAAAAAAATTATAGAATTACGCATACTGACATGAAACCATGTTATTTAGATGAAAATTCCCGCTAGTGACAGGACAGTCTTCAATGCTCTTTGTCTGGGCGTTTATACCAAAGCAATAAAGGTCGACTTCGATGCCGTTATTCTTCTATTATATCACAATTTGTATTACATCGCGCGTATCAGCGAGACAATGGTGTATATCGTCACGAGATACACGCACACGTCACACGTATGCGCACATGTACGATCATTAATAAAGTCTGCTGATATGCATTTTTACAACATTGTCATGGCTCCCAACAAGAAAGCCGTAGTCAAGAAAGCTTATCTGATAATCCAAACTTGTAATGGGTGAAGGAATCAACTTTTATTTCGCAAAAATTGATACAAAATCTCTCACGCCATTCTTCTTTATCTAAAATATAATTTAAAGAATTTCGGAATATATTATATATTTATTATATTATTATGTTATGTTTGTGAAAAATATAAATACGATAGTTTTTATGATACAGAAAGCTTGTACATACACAAAGAAGTTGAACGATCAGAAATTTGCAACTTCCCTTTTGAAAACATATATTTTCTTCTTTCTACTCTTCTTTCTTTTCTTTCTTTAATTTTCAGGAAAAAAGATGATCTTGAGCAAGAGACGCGCCGTAAAATGTAAAAGCCGGCATGTTTGCAATCGTCCGAAAGACTCTAATGCGCATTCGTTGACCTGTAAACTTCGATAAGGCTTAACCTTGGAAATGATAAGATCGATAGTCATAGGGTGTAGCTTATTAAATTTCGCCGAGACTCTCGACGAAGTTTTTTAATGATAAGTTCGTCGTAGCCACGTCGAACGTGTGTCTGACTACGTCTGGTAGGCTATGAAATGCGGCCGCCGCCGGTTTGTTGCTGCAAAATCAATATCGTTTTCCGCGGCTTCCCTTTTCACCCCACCTATCGCTATCCCTTCTCTTTCTCGTTTTGCTTCCCGTTTCCCGCTCGCAACTGAAAATATTGCGAGAAGCGGTTCGAAACACAAATGCGAAATGGGCATCGTAAAATAATGATAAAAAAAATAACTTTTTGCTTTCTTCTGAATTTCCATGTTTAAAAGAAAAAAGAATTATTTTACTCTAATGTTCGCTTTTACGGACACGACGCATCTCCTCGTTCTTTATGAATGCAAAAATGAGATATTTACTAATTGACATTAATGTTTTAAGAGACTTATAATTTCTTAATAATAATAATAATGAAACAACATAGTCATTAAGAATTTTACCTGTTTATATTTCTCGGCAGCAATAATTACGACAATTTTCGTGGAGGCGAAGATATTAAGTATCGTGTTTTCAAATATGTGAACAATGAACCTTGAATATTTATAAGATAATGTCTTATATTTAATTGTTTCTCAATAGCAAATATAATAATTTTCACGCAGATTAAAACATTAATGAATTATTTGTTTATTTTAATCAATTAAAAGAAATATATTTATTTTAATCAATTACAGAATAATCAAATAACTAGTTATAGTTTTGCATATTTAAGAATGAATGCTGCAGAGTTCGCTCCTTTTTCTCCCAATTTTCCTCCTCCTTCTCCTCCTCCTCCTCCTCTCTCTCTCTCTCTCTCTCTCATTTTTTTTCTTGAAAATATTAGAAGATGTGAGAGTTTATCATCAGCGTCTCGTTATCAATCCTTATTTAGGCAGCATAAAACGCAAGCTGGAGTGCTTAAGCTGGAGCAATAAAAAGTTAGAATTTCTTCATGCTCCGCATTATTAATCTGTAGTGTCGTAAAAGTATGAAGAATACAAGCGGCCTGACGTTTTTATTTTTATCAGATCGCACTCTATGTAAATTATATAGGCGGCAGTCAGAAGCGCGCCAAAACCCAGCGGTTATTAAGCGATAGTTTAACACTTCCTCGTAACGATTCTTCTTCATAACGAGTGCTTTTTCTGCAACGCTAAGCGGTCTCAGGTGCGGGACTCGACCCTTTCACTCAAGATTTCAATCAATTAACCATCCGCGTCGTGTTTAACCAATTCAACGCATTTCCAAAGAAACTCATTTAAACCGTTCTTCTTCTCACTCCCATCCTCTTTTTTTCTTCTTCCTCTTTTCAAGATCAAAACTTAGAATTTGTTGAATATAACGCTTGTTTGTGCGATGCATAATTTTATCCTTTCATTGTTGGCTCTGTCGAAAATCGTTGACTAGCAAATTGCAAGGTTTCCGAATCGATATTAGAAAAGTGTCTCGAAAAGCTTGAAAATATACAAAAGTTTAAATTTCATAGAATTTTACGAGAAATTCAAAAAATTTTGGAAACTTTGTATTGGATCACTTTTATTTTTGTAAATACTAATGTAAGTAGTAAATAGTCAGAATAATGAATATATAACATGATACCAAAACATGGCCCAAACTTTTAATTCTATAAATTCTATAAAGAAGAGAAATTTTGCTAAGGATTTGAAAAAAGATGTTATCAATCCAAAATTAATGTCAATTTGTAGTTACCAAAAAATTTTATTGAATTATTGTACTTATGTTTATATAAAAATAAAATATAAAAAAAAAATCTGATGTGTAAGAAAAAAAAAACGATATACAAAAACTTAGCGCGCTTGGGTCGCATTAAAACTATTTTTAATAATAACATTGAATTATGACAAACAAATAGTTTTAATATTTGTTAATAAATTTTTTATATTTTATATTTAAATTTTCATTAATATTAATTTATTAATAAATATTTGTTAATAAACTTTTTTAATATTATATGTTTACATATAATGTTAAAGAAAATTATATAAATAAAATTATATAAAAAGTTTTATTTATAAATATTTTTAAAAGTAATATTTACATTATTAATGTCAAAAGATAAACAGTAAGAGTACAATATAATACAGTAAGTGTGTATGTATAATATATGTTTTAATGATCTAGGCGCGCCAAGTTTTTGTACATCGGTTTTTTTTCTTACATCAGATTTTCTTTTATATTTTATTTGTATATAAACACAAGTACAATAATTCAATAAAATTTTTTTGGCAACTACAAATTGATATTAATTTTGGATTGATAACATCTTTTTTCAACCTTTGCAAAATTTCTTTTCTACTTTATAGGATTAAAAGTTTTGGCCATTTTTTGATATCATGTTTCTTGTAGAAATAATAAAACGATTTTTTAAATAAAAATGAACTACAAAATAAAATGTATTTCAGTGTAAAGTTCTTTTTATTTTATTAAATTTTATTAAATTAGAATTTGGCGCAAATTTTGATATCACATATTTTATACCAATATAAAATTTATTACTAAAAAGATTTTTGTAGATGGAAATTTTTGTATAAAATTCTTTTTTTTACATAAATAAGAAAAAAGGCGCGTGAACTTGGCGTTACTTTTTATCTTTTTTAAAAGGTAATTTTGTTAGGATATCACTCATTTTTTTAGTAACTAATAATATCATTATTTAACATATTTGAAATATTTTTATACTTTATATATACTAGAAAGAACATACAATCAGTAATTATTTTTTACTAATCTTTTATAAAAAAAATATATACATATTTTTTTGCTCCTTTAGGTCATTTTTTCTTGTTAATTTGCGCATCATCAATGTCTATCCATCCATTAGTCGTTTCATCTCTACATGTACTTGTATAATGACCATCTTCAATAGATGATTTATGATAAAAAATGGCATTCATTACTTTATAAAATTGTCCTACTGATATTGTAGTTATTGGTATCGCAAGTTAAATTGATCTATTTTTATTAATTTACCATTTTATGAAAATAATTTATGAAAATAATTTTAAATGAATGATATTTCGTGTCAATGTTAATTTATTTTTAAATATTGTCTAATAAATAATCTTTTCCTGTACAATTTTTACATAGATCATGAAAATAATACCACTTTGAAAAAATAATATTTAATAAATTTATTAAGATCGTATCTGTTTTTCTTTAAATTAGTAATGAGAATTGAAATAAGTATATTATCATTAATAACAACAATTGTATTATCACAAGTTTTGCATCATGGAACGTATTTGATGCTTAACTAGATTTTTTTATATAATTACATTTTTCACAGATAGCTATGAGAAATTCAGATGCATCTTGTTTTACATAGCTGAAAAAATTACCTTCTAAACTTTATCGTACTACAATTGTATTCAAATCAAATATTCCGTTTTCATACCGAGTCATTAATATACTTAAAATTTATTATTTATTATACTCAAAAATTTGTTTTCTAATAACATTTAAATGCAAAAAACATTGCAAAACTGCATTTGCGTAAAATGAAACTTTATTCTTATTTTGGAACCCATGTATAACCCAAACAGTATTTTTCTGAACTGTTTCATGTGATTCTTAAATAGAAGAAATAACTTTTGATAATATCCATAAAGTATCTTTTATTTTAGTATATTTTTGTTTTAAAATAGTAATCAATTTTGTTTCTGATTTTATTTTAACCTATTATATTCAATAATTGCATTTCATTAGCTTTTATAGATGAGGGATCGTAATTAATTAAATACAAATCTTTTCTAGATGTTACTTATCAAAGCAACACAAACTTGATCTGCATTAAATAGAATTACCAATGTCCATAATAACATTTTGTAAACTTAATCCTTGGCTTTTGAATAGTAATTCCATAACTTAATGATAATGGAAATTATTTTCTGATAACATAAGCTCTATCCATCACTTAAAATTTAACTGATTCTTTCAATCAAGTATTCTAAACCTGTAGGTAATAAAAGTTTGATCTTTTCTACATATTTAGTATTTATATCTTGAACAATTGATATTATTTTCGCGATTATATTATTTACCAGTCCCAAACTAGCATCAATATTACGTTCTTATCATTACTTTTGTTCCAATCTTAATAATAATTTGTTTCGAAAGTCCAGCTGTTCTAGTATTATCTTCATCAGTTTTCGATAATACTTTCAATATATTCTTTTTAATGTATGGAGTACAATCTATTGTGTCTTTAGCAGTTAATAATATTTCTTTTGAATCAATATGATTCAACATTGCAGTATTTAAAATATCACACATATGACAAGTAGGAAATAAACACACAGTGTCAACTGATAAACTGATAATAAAATTATATATTTCATCCAATCTTGAATCAAAAGAAATATTTCTAAAAGATATTTTTCTATTTTGAAGAATCTCGTAATCTGAATTTGTCATTACCAATACGCAATAATTCACGATAAGACAGTCTCTCTTTGCTGTCGCATATTAATTGTCAATTATATTCAAGTAATGTAGTCTACAAATAGTTTCTAATGCACCAATATATTTATCAATATTTTCTTTAAGATTTTGTTTTATCCAACATTTAATAGTCTTAATTAGAAAACTTTTCCCAGTACCACCTTCACCACAAACATACAATCGTAATACGATGATTTATCTGATTTAGTAATGCCAATAACTCTATCAAAAAATACTCTCTTTTGATCCATGTTTAATTTTCTTATCATTTCAGAAACATCTTCTTTAATTTTAGCTCCAAGATCTTTAAAGTCCTGCATGACTTTACCCGCTTCTATGTTTTGCACACCTTATTACACTTTCTGGATCATCTTAAGATACATTTTGTTGTTTTTGCAACTCATTATCTAGATATTTCTGAATTAACTGTTTTGCAGTTTCAAATTTGTTTTGCAGTTTGAAAAGTTTGTTGATTTTTAAAATATTGAAACAATATGATGATTTCGTTTGAATTTTGTCTTAAATTTTGTATAAAATTTTCCGATATTAAATAATAATTCTTAAATATTTATTTTCATAACATTACATATTTTACTAAATGGAATAACGAATTAATATCGCTATGATATATATATATATATATATATATATATATATATATATATATATCATAGCGATATTAATATGTAATGTGAAAATAAATGTTTAAGAATTATTATTTAATCGGAAAATTTTATACAAAATTTAAGACAAAATTCAAACGAAATCATCATATTGTTTCAAAATTTTAAAAATCAACAAACTTTTATAAAATAGATAGAATAGAGGTAGGAAAAACAATTCGATCGATAAATCAGGAAACGATAAATGAAAAGCAAGAATGAACAGAGAACAGGAAGAGAGTACGCCGACGAGAGAGAAAAAAGAAGGAAACAAAAAAGGAAAAACAATTTTAGACCATCTAATACCAAGGGAGGGTGTGGGGTTGATTGATATTTTAAGCAAAAGAAGAAGGAACGAAGAGGAAGAATCAAAGTGGAAAGAGAGTTTTTAGGAAAATTCGAAAAAGCAAGGAAAATCACAAGATCACCACCGGGAAGAAAAACACATTATAAGGAAGAAAAAGGATCGATAACGAAAACAGAGGAAGGTGCAAAAGAAGATAAAAATATGATAGAAGGATATAAGAACAATAAAAGAATTTATGAAACATCAGAGAAGAATTGAAAAATGCAATTGGAGAAATAAAAGTAACCAAGGATGAGAAAGAAAGAGGAAAAGTGGGATAGTGCGTGCGTGCGTGCGTGCGTGCGTGCGTGCGTGCGTGCGTGCGTGCGTGCGTGCGTGCGTGCGTGCGTGCGTGCGTGCGTGCGTGCGTGCGTGCGTGCGTGCGTGCGTGCGTGCGTGCGTGCGTGCGTGCGTGCGTGCGTGCGTGCGTGCGTGCGTGCGTGCGTGCACTCGATAGTCCTGCGGCTTTGATTGTTGTTTTCTTCACAAGAAGAAAATAGATTCATATTGGAGGTACAACGTCGTGGTCCGACTGCCTCCCCCCCCCCTCTCTCTCTCTCTCTCTCTCTCTCTCTCTCTCTCTCTCTCTTATTCTCTCTCTCTCCCTTTTCCTCTCTCTCTCTCTTTTCTATGTGCAATACCATGATTGCAATTTCTCGAGAACATTCCTGCTGCTTTCTTCGAAGATTCCAGTCCGTTCTACTGCATTCTGGATGCCTTTACTCTAGTAAGATTCAAGATTCCTCAGACCAGTCTGACATATTATATTTCCTGAGATTTTGTCACGTTATCTTTCAGAATAGGAGTTTCGCATTGTTAACGTTAGCCATCTAAGCGGTTATTGCTCTAAAGCGAACTTTCATCAGTAGATCTCTAGCTTCGCAAAATTCGGCCCGATAAAACATTTTCTATCAAGTAATTCCAACTTTACCTTGAAAATATTCAATCTTAAAACGCAAAATTTCTCAACTTTCTAAACGTAAAACATTACAGAAAGACATTTTCAAACGAGAATACATTTAAAATTTTGTAATCTTTCAATACTTCAAGGTTCAGCTAAAAAAGATAAAACATGTCTTTAGTAATTTAATTAACAGCATAATTAAAAATTTCAAGATTTAAAAATATACAAATTATTTATAAAATTAAGTATAAAACTATTTTTAAACGTTAATGTCTTTTCCCTTCCAATTCTATTTCTTATTCAATTTTCGTTTTAATAACAATTTTTGACAAATGTAATCAGGAGACACGGTAGTGTCTCGGGTGTCAAATCATCCGAAAACATTACCATGTGACTTTACACGAGTCGGCGAGACGCGAGCATCCAAAATTATCGGATCTCAATAACGGCTAAATCGATCAAGTTCTAAGTTAGCTTGATTGATAACTTGAGTTGGACTTGCATAATAAAAGTATTTTCATTTTCCTGCTACGTGTCCTACGAGCGGAGATATTGCTACACAAAGTCCGATTTAGAAATTTTTACTTTAAGAAACGTCATTATTATTATCGTCATCGCCCGGTACACATGTACGGTTGCAATTTCTGTCACGGAGGCGCTATTGATCCCAAGATTCAATGTACATTGCCCGTCAATGATTCGCTCGATCCTACAATGGCCCTGACTTATCCATTGGGTCAATAATCCATAAGATCAATAAGACAATGATTTTCGCTTCAAAAAATGAATAATTTATGAGATATTTTACAACAGTTAAAAAATTATATATACACTGTGCGTCTAAAGGATACTTGAAGGATTAAAATAATTAATAGATGTTCTAATAATTTATAATAGCATCATACTGTAATATGTTTGCAATAGCTGAAATACCTCCTCGTGTTATAAAATTTGTTATCCAGTAAAGATATAGTTTTTGAATATATTTATCGACAATCAATACCATAATTAAATCCGATGGTTTCTTCAATGAAATGTATTATTACACCTTCTTAAATAATTTTAAGAACATCATATATTAACATTTGTCTGTGCTAAGTATATGTATCTATATCTATTTTTATAATTTATTCCAATCTATAAAGACATATTCACATATTTTTAAATGTTATAATTTTTTTCAAATATTGTTATTATCTTACATATATTCATATTGTAAATTATTAATTAAAGTCTTAAAATAAAAATAAATTTCATATTGTTTAAATTTAATATTTGTTATTTATCAGGAGACATGGTAGTGTCTCGGGTGTCAAGTTAATCAAGAATATTACCGTGTGACTTTGGAGTGGAAGTCAAAACTAGAAAGAATCATGTTAGATTATGTAAGATGGATTTAGTGGATTGGACACCTAGGTTTTGTACACCTAGGTACGAAGGTAGTCTGAAAGGTTTTGAGCCTTAACATGAAGATGACGTTACTCGTCAAAATCATTTTAGTACTACAATAGTATATGCTTTGAAAGACTTTTGTGAAAATTTCAGCTATTTTGGCTCAGTTGTTGTTTGACAGTTTGTGTCAGTTGATGTCAGTGTTCTTGTAAAAATGGAAAAAATTGAATATCGTGCCGTAATTAAATTCTTACATTTGAAAGGCAATACGCCTGCGCAAATTAAAATCAAGTTGAACGCTGTTTACGAGGACTCTGACCCATCATTTGCCACCGTAAAAAGATAGGCAGCTGAATTTAAACATGGCAGCTGAATTTAAACGTCATACCAGCTTGGCTGATGATGAGCGTTCAGGACGGCCAAAAACTGCGATCACCGTTGATAACATCGAAAATGTTCACCAAATGGTATTGGACGATTATCGAATCAAGGTTAGAGAGATAGCAGAAACTATGGGCATATTGAAAGAACGTGTTTGTCATATATTGACTGAAGAATTGGATATGTGCAAGCTATCCGCGCGTTGGGTGTCGCGCTTGCTCACTTTGGACCAAAAACGAATTCGAATGAACATTTCCAAGACCCTGTTGGAGCGATTCAAGCGAAACGAGTCAGATTTTTTGCATTGATTCATAATTGTAGATGAAACTTGGATCCACTACACTCCAGAGACAAAAGAACAGTCAAAACAGTAGACTGCAAAGGGTAAACCTGCTCCGAAAAAGGTGAAGACGGTTCCATCAGCTGGGAAGGTAATGGCGACTTTTTGGGATAGTCACGGAATTGTGTGTATCGACTATCTTGAAAAAGATAAAACAATAACGGGAGCATATTACGCATCATTACTTGATACTGATAAGCTGAAGGCAGAAATTGCAAAAAAACGGCCGTATTTGAAGAAGAAGAAAATGCTGTTTCCATTAAGACAACGCATCTGCTCACACTTCGGCGGTCGCCATGGTCAAAATTCACGAATTACACTTCGAATTGGTTGACTACCCATCGTATTCACCAGATCTGGCCCCCAGCGACTTTTTCCTGTTTCCTAAGCTTAAAGTTTCGCTTGGAGGACAGAGATTTTCATCGAACGAGGAGGTTATCGCATATGTAAACGCCTATTTTGCGGAGCAAGACGCCAACTACTATTTGTAAGGGTTAAAGAGGTTAGAGTATCGATGGGAAAAGTGTATCGAGTTAAAAAGGGATTATGTTGAAAAATAAAACTATATTTGACCGAAAAAATACTTGTTTTTATGTTAGGCTCAAAACTTTTCAGACTAATCTCGTATATATCACACGTACGATTTATACTTCAAGAATAAGAGAGAAAGAGAGAGAGAGAGAGAGAGAGAGAGAGAGAGGTGGATGAGAGAGAGAGAGAGAGAGAGAGAGAGAGAGAGAGAGAGAGAGAGAGAGAGAGAGAAATTTTTATTAGCTAGAGAAATTTTTTCAGCTATTTGCAATTCATTCTTAATTTATCTTAATATATAATCTTTTAATATTCGCTTGAACGGCTCAAGTCTTTCGCACATTTAATCTCGACTGGCAATGTGTTTTATATTTTTCCTTCATAAAATGTACTCCATAAAACGTACTCTTAGGCGCACTCCTTATTCTGTGAAATTTTATTGCAATGTCCTTGGCTCCTCATTTCTCAAAAATTCTAATTGATCTCTTAATTGTTTTAGTAACAGTAGTAGTATATTATTTAAAATCTTAATGATAAATATACATACATTATAATATAATCTCTATCTTACGGTTTGAATCGCTCTTTTACACGAATAAAGTTTTCTAAATCCTGACTAATGTTCTGTTATAATACAGCTATTTTTCATATTTCAATTTGCTCTTTTATTATTAATTCTAACACTTTCTCAAATATTGATAGTATATTAATAGGCCCATATAGCGTTTACTTTCTTAACTTTTCTATTTTTGGAATTGGTATTATTATCGTTGATGTTTTCCAATCTTCGTGACAATAAAGGATGGTTGTAAACCATCCTTTAAAGAATTATTTATTACAGCGGAATTAGTTTCGGTCCGATTTCGAAGGCGACGCCTACAATTTCCTCACTACCGCTCGAGTCTCAGCGGCCGAGCCGCAGCGAACGGCTATGCCTCAGGAGCGTTGCCCTGTGAGAAACATGCTTGTATACTTTTCGTCTCAAACTGTCACTTATATATCTTCTTTGCTAAATTATTTTTATTATTTTTATTTTTATAAATAAACAAAACGTTGAATTTTCTATTATTAATATATTATATTGTGCTTTATTTATGAGTGTTCTTTTTTCAAATGTAAATGTATGTCAAATATTTCAAAAAATATAGAAGATATGGAAAAACATTTCAGATAAAAGTTTTATAGCTTCGAGGAGAAAAGATGATAATATTATCAATTTCATTGTAAATAGCGCCACTTTCGAAATTTTTTTATGATTGCCATTTTTTTAAATAGAATCATATACTTTTTTGTTATGCAATATGTTTCCTCTAGTTATTCTGGATAAAAATATTATATATATAATATTAAGGCACAAATCAAAAAGTTACTAATTTATAAGATATTTTGCTTTTTTACTTACTGTACTTGGTGTAAAATTTACATCAATTGATTCCTCCTCAAAGTTATAAAACTTTTATCTGAAATGTTTTTCCATATCTTTTATATTTTTTGAGATATTTGACATATTAGGTTTAAAAAAAGAACACCCATATATAAAGCACAATATAATATATTAATAATAGAAAATTCAACATTTTGTTTATTTATAAAAATAAAAATAATTTAACAAAGAAAATATCTAAGTGATAATTTAGTAGAGGCGAAAGGCGTACGAGCATGTTTCTCACAGGGCGACGCTCCTGAGGTACAGCCGTTCGGCGGCTCAGCCGCTGAGACTCGAGCGATGATGAAGGAAAGGAAATTGTAGACGTTGCCTTCGTTGAAATCGGACCGAAATGTTCAACTAATTCCGAGCGCTAATTTATTACATCAACAAACTCATTTTTTATTATGTAAAATATTGCTTTTATATCATTAATTATATCTTCTTCTATACTTTTTTTTTTTAGTATATCCTATAACAATTTCCTGTAAATGCTTTATCGTAATCTTAAAATGTTGCGTCATTTCTTTTTTTTCAATAACAGATAGTTTTTTTACACGCACCTGCGGATTGACTCTCATTTATAAATTTTACTATACTTATTAATAGTCTATATGTAATATAAATTAAATTTATCAGCTATATTGTATACTATAGTGCTATATTCTGTATTATCTAATATTTCAAAATCTATCTATCTATCTTCTATTTCCTTTGTATCTACTGGCTTATTTTAATTATTTCTTTTGATGTTTTCCACATAATTGTCGGATTTTTCGGTAAATATGTAGAAAAACGAAGTCACTTCCAATGATCTTGATCTTGACATATGTTGTCAGAGTCACTACTCTGAATGACTTTGAAAAGGTTTTAGATAGCGATCACTGTTCGTTAAAAAATTATTAACAAAAAAATAAAGGATAAAATGAACAATTTATTTATCAATAAGTAACACACAATTAGTTATTTCCATAATATTATCATTGAATAAATGCATTATTGTAAGAAATAATATTAGGAGAAAAATTAACGAAGCAACTGAGATTCGAACTTGGGATCCTTTGTTTACGAATCTGACAGTCTGTACGACCACAACAGCTTCGCTGTTATAACAATCTCCGAATTCTACCAACTATTTAAGCCTTTTACGGCTTTTTATATTCCTATAACTCGGCCATTCTGAAAATCACATTCGTCCCCGAATGTACTACGTTCTTTCGTCACACTTAGCGGATACTACACTTTAACGTTCTGTCTCTCGAACTCAACTCCTCTTCCAGCGTCTTTCATTCTCTCTCCGCGTCTCTCGCATTTTCTTTACATCTTTCGTCATCTTTACATCTTTGTCGTCGATTATCGACATCTTTGATATCAATCCAGTAGCGACTTCGTCGTTTTTAATGTGCCCCTTCGCCTTTAGGCGTCACCAGCTTCTCGCTCGTCGATTTGCACGCCGTTTTATTTCTCGTAATTATTCTCCTTTCGTCTTCTCTTGCGAGAGATTCGGAGGGAGCTCCCGGACGGGATCATCTCCTTGAGCTCGATCAACCTCCACCAACGTTCTCCACGTCTTCTCTCAGACTCGGTGCGAGTCGTGTAGGAATCATCTCAATCCCGGACGAGCCACCAAATTGTAAGAAATAATATTCGAAGAAAAATTAATGAAGCGATTGAGATTCGAACTAGGGATTCTTTGTTTACGAATTTGACACTCAGGCTGCAGGACCACAACAGCTTTGCTGTTATAACAATCTCCAAATTCTAACTATTTAGGCCTTATGGTTTTTTATGTTCCTACATTATTAATCACGATATTTCTATGAATAGAAATGAGCCATATTATTAAAAAATGTATCAATACGTTCTTCTAAAGAGTAATGTTTAAATATAAATTCGCTCAAGTTAAAACGTCTCTATTTCCGTGTCGCTCGGTTTTGCAGGATAGCGTCGATCGGTTTTGTCAGGATTCGGTACGAGAAATAAATTATCGAGTCTTTTGATATTTCTATGTTTATATTTACAACGCTGACTGGCTGGGTTTATATTTACAATATTTACAGATTATTTCGCCGTTGGTACGGCGAAAAGACGTGCGGTTTCCACGTATTGTATACACTTGTTTTTGCTCGCGGTCGGTTCTCCGGATTTAGTCGCGTTCTTCGGTAGGCGCGGCGCGGGCGCGACGGTGCGCGGGGATCTCGGCCGGCGTGTTTTGACGGATCAGCTGTGAGTGTTGATATGACGGATCAGCTGTGTGTAAGGTTTATGACGGCTCGAATGCGGGAAGCTCCCTGCCTCTCGATCGTCAAAGGAAGATGTGCACAAGGGCTTTCTCTGTGGAGCCCAGGTTGAGAAGCTCCTCAACCTGTGAGTTACTTGTGCGCTGGTGGATAGTTTTCGAGGAGCGATCGGCCAGAAGCTCCTGGCACGATAGGTAGCACCCTAGATCGCTTTCTTGGAGAGGATTCGGAATATCGAGAGCAGTGTCGGACTGGTCACTGTCTCGCTGGGAATCGGTGCCGTTTATCTCCCGGACTCGCTTAATATACCCGAGCCGGCCATCGGTCGGGTTTCGTCGGGAACGGGTCGGCCGGACTCGGGTCGGGGTAGTTTCCGGGGGATGTCTCGTCGGAATATCCGCGATAATTCGCCGAACGCGCTCGGGAATTCCGCGAGGATGTTCGGTGGTGCGGTCGGTAGCGGGGCCGGCGGTGGTGGCCTCTCCGTGTGTTTATGATCTCACGCGGTGCGCACGTGAAGCCGCGTGATCATCGCTTTTGCCGCGTCCGCTGTTCGACGGGCTTTTCTCGGCGGTGGGATCGCGGATGGATCGCCGTGTCGGCGCCCCGACGGTTGATCGGTCGGGGACACTCACTGTTATCGATTACTCGTAATTGAGGGGGGTGCGTCGGGTGTCGTTACAAAGTAATGTTCGTAATGATCTTTAGAAGTTCCATATCGAGGTAATACATTTTCATATCTTTCAATATTTTGAGTGAACTCCTGTATGGATTTACAAAATTGTTTTTGTGATTAACTGTATAATGAGTATGATTTATTTTAAATTATCATAAGCTCTCCAACAGTCATTATAAATAATAGAACCAGGTTCAAATGTATTTTCGAATAATTGATATGAGAGTTTCCGCTTTTCGCTTTTCAACTGATATGATGAATATTTTTTTAGATTCTCGTTCTAATACCTCCGAATATCCATTGTCCTGTTATTAAACGTTCTTTATGATATTTTCTTCGACCAATTTTCGCTCTCATCAATCTCAACGATTTTATTAATGCCACCAATTTTTATATTATTACTATAGAGCTATTGTATTAATAACTGTAGAATTTAACACAATCGAAATTAATTAAAAATAAATATATTTTTACTTTTAAGGTTTATCTTACGATAGAAATTTGTCCAATCCACAGCAGTTTTAACAATTATATTACATTCCATCATTAATAATTGTAATCGGGGTTTATTAATTATTAAAAAATATGCTATTAAATGACAAGCTGTTGCTATATCTATATATGTTTCTGCAAACTAGGACAAGTGGAGTATACTTATTTTAAAATTACAAGTCTTTCTTTTTCTTGCAAGTTATAATAATGTTTCCCACAATGCATTATTAATGATTCATTATAATTATATTATATTATTTTCATATATAGAACATGCACTTTTGTACATATTACTTTTTTTTCCAAATAATTAATAAGATTCTTGAAATCATGTGTTATGTGAATAAATTCGTGAAGCAACATGGTAACAGTGGAAATGAGAACTATTGACTATGAGAATGCCATCGACCGAATGTAATCAAAATAAAGCAAGAAATCTACATGTATAAAATCTGCGCTATGTGTATGTACTTTGGATAAAAACAAATTCTCTGCTTTAAAAACAAAAATCATTGTCTTATATAAAATAGAAGATTTGTATTTTAAAGCAAAGATTTTGTATTTTAAAGCAGGAAATTTATGTTTTAAGGCAGAGAATTTGTGTTTTTAAAAATTGTTTAGTATTTAAACTTTATGTATTTTTTTTTTTATATGAATTGAAATTTAAATTTACATTTCTTTAAAATACACGGCTATGTTGCTATTCATTGTAATACACAGCTACGTTATTGCTATTTAAATTTCTATAAATTTAAAAAATATGTTACAAATATTTTATAAGGTATAATTTAATTAATTAATTATTATTAATAAAATTATCTCATGATTTAAATAAAGAAATCTGTCATGAATTTTGCGTTTCCGAATTTTTGTATATGCTTCTTTTAATGTGAAAAATAAAATGTGCAAAAATTTTTCTGATATATAGCATTTAAATACGTGAAACGTAACCAGTCATTCGTTTATGATTCGATTATGATAAATTATTGATGAATAAATTGTTCACTTTATCCTTTACTTTTTTGTTAATAACTTTTTAATGAACAGTGACCGCCATCTAAAAACCTTCTCAAGGTCACTCAGGCCCTAATGATTCTGACAACATATGTCAAAATAAAGATTATTGGAGACGGCTCCATTTTTTTTAGATATTTACAGATTCTTTTTTATTAATATCTATTATATTTTCGTAGTCCTTCTTTTGTCCTAATTTAAGTACTGCATTCCTTTCAATTTTAAATTGCAATCAATTATCATTTAGCTCCCTGTCTTGGTATAACGTTTTTCTATATACTTCATCTCTTCCTGCCGCTACTTCTCTTATTTCATCTGAAAATCACTTTTTCGTTTCTCAAATTTTTAGAATTCTAAATTTTTCCCTGTTATGATGTTCAACAAATCTATTATACTGTCAACTAATTTCTTCGCTCTTACACTAACATACATTAAACATTTTTTTCTCTTCCTTGAACAAATAGTCTCGGCGCCAACAGAACGAGAAAACCTGATAAAAGAAATTTTCCTAACGGATCCATAAAACGGAATAATAAACGGTTGAAATTCTATCACGTTGTAACGACACCCGACTCACCCCCCTCAATATTAATAATTAAGTTAAGATCAACCGTCGGGGCATCGACACGATCCTTCCGCGATCCCACCGTTGTAAAAATCACGTCGAATACCGGACGAAGCAAAAAGGAGATCACACGGCTTCACGTGCGCGGTGCGTGGATAAACACGCACCGATTAGGCCACCGCCGCCGGCCCCGCTACCGACCGCGTCACCGAACATCTTCGCGAAATGATCGAACGCGTTCGGTGAATTATCGAAGATTCCGGCAAGAGCATCCCCCGGAACTATCCCGACCCGAGTTCGGCCGACCCGTACCCGACTACTCCCGACCGACGGCCGACTCGGATATATTAGGCGACTCCGGTGGATGATCGAGACCTATCACCGGCGAAACAGTAAGACGTCCAGTACTGCTCTCGATACTTCTAGTCCTATCTAAAAGCGATCTAGGGTGCTCCCTATCAAGCCAGGAGCTTCTGGCCGATCGCTCCCGTCATCCACAAGCTTTTCACAGATTGAGGAGCTTCTCAATCTAGGCTCTGAAAGCAAGTCCTTGTACGTACATTCCACCGCTGACGGTCAAGAGGCAGGGAGTTTCCGAAGACCACAGCACAAACTTCTGACAGACCGTACGCACGACAAAACAGCTGATCCGTCATAACAAGCGCGCCGAAAACCCCTCGCACCGTCGCGCCCGCGCCGCGCCTACCGCGAACGCGCCGAATTCACGGAACCGAAGCGATTGTACGATTCACGGAATCCGCGCCGTTTTTCACCGTAGGCGAAGGCGAAATTCCAGACAACTACTTGTAAATATTGTATATACTACTTGTAAATATTGTATAACAAAAGCTCAGTCAGTCAAACTATAAATATAGATCGTGATATCTAAGATAAAAGCAATCTCGATATTTTATTTCTCGTTAACAATCCTGACCATATCCGACCGACGCTATCCTGCGAAACACGACGTACCCGAGATAGAGACGTTTTAACGTAACGGAAATTGTAAATCTTTTTTTATATATTTTTATTTTCCCCTTCTCAAAAGTTGGGGATGGGAATTCAACTTAATCAACCGGGAAAAGCCGAGAAACATTTTTCGAGATATGTACTACCTTAGATTATAAGTTAGATTTAATACGCCGAAAGGCCGTTAAGGCCAAAAATCCAAAATTTCAATTAGACGTAAGAAACATGCCCTAGAACCTCCCCCGTATCTCCTAGATCCTACATAAGCCGCGATTCCGATCGCAGCTCGCTCTCGCGACTCTCAACCACTGTCTCCGTGCAATCCTCTGTGAAACTTTTTCGTCCATCCTGTCTTTGTACTCTGCTGCAATCATCCTGTGTTCTCCAACCTTGGCAACTGCAAGGTTTCTACCACCCAAGATCCTCACCACGGACGCTTCCTAAAAGTTGAAAGTGAAAAGTTCTCGAAGTGAAGACAAGTTCTTCGTGTTTATAAATCCGAGTGAATGTGTTCCGGCGGGCCAGGATCTCCAGCATGTGAGCTGTTACCATCTCCAAAAGTAAATGGAATTGTTTATGTCCTTCCAATTTTCCTCCGAGCATATCTTCGCAACCCAAATTATATTTTAACATCCGTAACTTATATTCACTTAATAGTGAACAACGGGAGAATCAATAGAAAAACGGTAAAACGGTAACGACGGGAAGCTAGGTTTCGAGCGCGAAGCCTGTTGGATCAGGCCTATCGGGAATTCCTCCAATCCATCAACCGCATCAGAGTTTCACCAACAGAGAATAGCCACACACTATCGCCGCGAGTTCCAATGCCTCGCACTCCATTCCCCGTTTTCTCCCAAACTTCCCCTTCATCCTCGCGAGTCTCGCCCCCTCGCACTCCATCCCTCATTTTCTGTCGAATCTCCCTTTCACCCCGCGAGTCTCAACGCCTCGCGCTCCATCATCTGTCTCCTCTCAATTTCGCGGGCCTCGACGCCTCGTGTTCCATTGTCACCCCGCCCACAGATTCCTCCTTCACCACGTTGAACGTGGAATTCGTTGGCGATGTTTCACCGGTACCGCTAGTACTTTTCGAGGAGGAAACTCACGTTCCGCGACATCCTCACGCAGTTCCCTATCTCCACTGAGACTCTTCCCCGGGGGACATTTACAATAGACCCCACATCCACCTTATCCATCAACCTCATCGCACTCCGAGATCATGTAATTTGCAACCGTTCCAATAACACCATCCCTACATATATCCCCGGAGTTCCTTATCCCTATCTAGTCCCCGTCCGATATCTCTATAAAATCTTCTCGCCCTCAACCTTGAGAATCCGCGAACTCCACTAACAATTCCACCGGATCTTCCTTTCATTTCCAACGCATACACACGCACGCACGCACGCACGCACGCACGTACGCACGCACGCACACACGCACGCACGCACGCACGCACGCACGCACGCACGCACGCACGCACGCACGCACGCACGCACGCACGCACGCACGCACGCACGCACGCACGCACGCACGCACACACACACACACACACACACACACACACACACACACACACACACACACACACAAACACACATCGAAATGTGATATGTAAAAGTTCACGCCAGTATTGAATGTATAAGTTATTTTTATGTATAAGTTATTTTTATAATCATCTTTACTCGAATGTAATTTTTATTTTGATATACTTGTTTGTAATTTTGTATGTATGTAATTTTTAATTGATTATAATACATTTGCTTATTATGTTACATTAAATGTTAAATTTAATGTTAAAATTAAAATTCGTATATTTCATTTAGAATAATACCTCGACCATTCCCCCACTCCAAGAATTGCGCGAGGTCCTATCCCGAGTTAAAGAGATTCGGTTCTCTGACCTAAAAATGAACCGCCGACCGCGCTAGCGCAGGCACGAGTTATAGCGTCATTGACGTTGACTCGTTATCCTGTGCTCAAAAGACGCGCTTGATTCAAATCGTTGTTTCAGCGATGATCTGAGAGAACAAACCCAGTTCCGTGAGCGACGATCTGAGAGAACAAACCCACCCGAGCTCACTCTTTCTCTTAAACAAATTGACCTTTCCTTTCCTCCAGAGCTCAGACGTAACACTATATTAAAATCTCTTATAATTATACATTCTCCTCTTATTATTATCTCTTCTACTATATCTTCTAGAAATCTCACAAAATTAATGAGCATGTGATGCATTCACTGAACAATATAGTATCATTATAAGTTCTTTATACAATTTTTCTTTCACTTCTATCACAACACATCAGTAGTTCGACTCAAATTTTTTTGCTAATATTTCATATTTAACATCATCTCTTAAATACAAAACAATTTCTTCTGTATTTTTATTTTCAGCATCACATTTAATCTAAAATAACCCGATACATTTACTTTACTGTCGTCAATTTCAGCAGTCAATCCAATCTAATCTCTGATAATGTTATTGTTACAGGACTCATTTTCTTTATAATCTAATACTGTATCCCATCCTTATGTGCTATCAAATTCTGCGCATTTTGTATATAGCTATGAGTTCTGCTTCCTTCCATAGTTGCTATTTCGTATCTTCCCAATCTGCCCTCTTTTCTTCCTGTATTCTTTCGAATTAAGGATCATGTTTATCGCTTATCTTCAAGTTGTATGTTTGGATTTTAAACATACAGTTAAACATACACACTTTTTCTTAGTCCATACATTCAACTGATTTTCTGCACATTTATTATGTTTTATCTCGCATAATTTTTTGTAACGTAATAATATCCCCAGCACTTAAAACTTTTAATACTAATGTGATTGAATACAAGATATTTTTCTCATCCTATATTTATTAGGTGTACAAAAAAGTTCTGAGCGTTAGATTTCATACAACCGAAATAACAATTTAAATTTTATATATCTTTCCGTCCTTTTGCGGTTTTAAAGCGTTGACATTTGGCCTTCTAAAATGCCATACGGTTTGGCGTTTAATGCACATAACCTCAAAAATCAGTAGTGTTCACGATGGTAACAAAAGAGCATATTCGATTTTCCATCCACTTCGCGTTTCATCTGAAGAAAAATGCTGCTGAAGCCACTGCAATGATTTGTGCTGCATATGGAGAGAACGCTGTAAGTCATACTACATGTAAAAGATGGTATCAAAAATTTCGCCAAGGAGATTTCAGTCTTGAAGATGAACCGCGTGCTAGGCTTGAGGGCCGCTTGCCCTCAAAAGATTGAAACGATTGAAACGGACAAATTGCAAGCACTGCTGGATATAAACTCTGCGCAAACTGAAAAAGAGCTTGCAGAACAGCTTGGCGTTACGCAGCAAACCATTTCTGTACGTTTACATACGATGGGAAAGGAAGGCAGATGGGTTCTGCATGAATTGTCCGAAGACAACAAAAATCGTCGGCGTGACACTGCACTCACTTTGCTTTCAAAGTTCCGGAAAAAAGATTTTCTGCAGAAAATCATTACAGGCGATGAAAAGTGGATTCTTTATGATAACCGTAAACGTAGAAAATCATGGGTTGACCCTGGTCAACCTTCGATATCGACGCCGAAGCCCAATATCCACGCCAAGAAGGTTTTGCTCTGTATCTGGTGGGATGGAAAGATGTGTTGTATTACGAGTTGTTATAACCGGGTGAAACAATCACGGCAGACCGCTACTAACAACAATTGACCAATTTGAGCGATGCATTAGAAGAAAAGAGGCCATTTACTGGCCAAGGACGTCATAAAGTGATCTTGCTTCATGACAATGCTCGACCACATGTTGCGAAAGCGACTCAGGATCATATCTTTGCATTAGACTGGGAACTTCTCCCGCACGCGGCGTATAATCCAGACATGGCACCTTCCGATTACTACCTATTCCGGTCGCTGCAGCATCATTTGGCTGATACATATTTCGTGAGATTTGAAGAGATATGAAAATGCATTGATGATTTTATCGCTTCGAAGCCGGTGAGCTTCTATCGTCAAGGAATTCGCAAGCTACCTGAAAGATGGCAAAAGGTCGTTGATGCAAATGGGGAATATTTCGCTGATTAATATTTTTTTGTTTATTTTTGAATAAAGATTGAATTTTACAAAAAAAAGCTCAGAACTTTTTTATACACCTAATAATTTCTCTTTCTTCAATTATTTCATTCTTGTTTCTTCATCTACCTCAATTATTAGGGAACTTTCTTCCTTTTTTCTTCTTTTGATTATTGTCATTAGATTGACTATTATCATTTCTCTTTTCTTTGATTATTTTTTTTACTATTCTATTTTTACTATTCTTTTTACTATATTTACTTACATCATTCCATTCTGTTCTGTTTTCTTTCTGATTGTAATTGTTAGATCATCATCCCTCAATATTATTTCTTCTTCTCCGATGCTAATGTTTTTATTTTAGGTTTCATCTGCGGTAACTCCGTGACTTTGAAATTTTCGCCCAGCTTAGTCTATCTGTGGCCTTTAACTTCTTTATTTTTACTCTAATCTCACAACAAATGATCACTGTTCCTTTTTTTTGGTTCTTTTATTCCTATAGTCATATTTTTGATATTCTATCTTTTCTTTTCAGTTCTATCAACTTTTTAGTGGTTTTATTTTCTTGTTGCATTTTGGGTATATTAATTACAGCATTTTTTTTCTTCTTGTCTTTAATTGCTTCACTATAGCTTCTTTGCGTTCCTTCTGCTAATTCATTTGCTCCTTGTAACATTCTTTTTACAACTCCTGATTAATTTCTCAATTCTTCTCGCATCATTTCCTTAATCATCATTTTAATTTCCTTCTTATAAATTGTTTCATCTTTTTCCTTTTTTTCATAGTTTTTATAATTCAATCTATTTTTTGTATTAAGACTCGATGATCTACTAGAGTTTGATGATCTTGATGATTTCTACTACTTGGTATCGTTAACGATTTTATGGATCTTGTAGATCCTAATCTATCATTGCTGCTCCTCGCCGTTATTGGTCTTTTTCATATCTGCTTCTTTATCATATTTGATCATAGACTTCTTAAATATCTCAGAATATGCCACTAATTCCTTGCTTTTATCATAAACCTTATACTTGCATACACATCCAGGATGATAAAAAAGTTTCGCACAAGACTTGTATGTCACTATCTGATTTTTTTATAGCCTTCTTACACGAACATCAATATTTGACATATTTATCGTTCATATCGATTACTGACCGAAACTGCTAATGTCAACTTAAACAATCAGTCACTTTTGTTCCACTTACACTCAGCATTTTTATATCCAATTTTAATGTCTATCTGTTGTACGAAAGTTCGACGAGAAGAAGATATACTCCTCATATTTACAGATTAACATATCCTGGCTAGATAATATTCATGAATACTCCCAGTCTATGTCGCTATCATTTTATTAACTTTTTATCACTCTTCCTCACTATTTAATTACTGAAAAGTTATTACTTTTATGCACCGACATTTGATATGTCTTCTCCACAGCAGAGAGAGAGAGAGAGAGAGAGAGAGAGAGAGAGAGAGAGAGAGAGAGAGAGAGAGAGAGAGAGAGAGAGAGAGAGAAGAGAGAGAGAGAGAGGGAGAGGAGAGGAGAGGAGAGGAGAGGAGAGGAGAGGAGAGGAGAGGAGAGGAGAGGAGAGGAGAGGAGAAGAGAGGAGAGGAGAGAAGAGGAGAGGAGAGAGACTGCACGAAATTTTAAAGGAAGTTAAAAAAATCATTACATTATGAACGAAATTACATTAAATTATAAATTATAAAACATTAAAATCTCTGCTTTCACTTCAATTTCGGCATAATAATTTATAAGATATTTCCTTTCTCAAAATTTTTATAATTTCTTATACTTTAAAAATAATTTTGATGAATAAAAAACACAGAGTGTCAAAGTTAACAAGTATCCATTTGAAATGCTTTGTTATTTGAAACTTGATAATAATTTTATAGTTTTATCAATATTAACTTCAGTTATAACTTGAAGTTAATAGAAAGTTGATATAAATATTACTAAAAAAGTATTACATTCCGAAGAAAAATGTGAACATTCGAGAATTTTGCTTTGATCATTGCTGGATTGTATTAAAAATGATTATTAGAATTTATGCATGTTAAAAGTGATTCTTAGGAGATAAAAAGGTATTCAGAACTTTTAAGGGAATATCAAAAAAGATTTTCTGTTAGAATTAATTTGATGATTTATTAATAAATTTAACTTAGATCCTTTATTTTTCACATCACTAACTTCTCGCATCTCTGGATATTGAGATATTTGAACTACTACATATACGAGTTCTGATAAACGGAGGAATGAGTGAAAGACATAAAAACTAACGATTCGTATTCTTTTTTCCAGAATTTACAGGTACATTGAAGTTCAGATGTAAATTAGAAAAGATGGAGTTCCTTGGAAATTTTTGGAGCAAAGTCTTTCTCCATCACGTTTTCACTAGTTCCTATTTGTTCCCTGCAATCTCTAACAGTTTCGGTTTTTATGTTGATAAGATCAATATAGATATGTGTACGTGTATATATGTGTATGTATATTTGTGTGTACAGCAGCGAAGATGTTATCAACAATAACATGCACATCATCAATAACATACAGCAAAATGTTTAATTGGAATTAATATTAAGTTATAAAGTAAAAGCGATTACGTTACTGTTTATTCTAAATCATAAAATGGAATTCGAAATAATTTATATATATATACTTTTAAGTACATGTAAATAATTGAAATAGTATAAATTTATCTAAAAATTAATCTACCATAAGACAATAATATTTTATATTTATTGTATATCACACAAATAATTACATCTTTTAACATTAATTTTTTGAATAATTATTTCTAAAAAGATATTTTTTAAGATACAAATAAAAATCATTGCATTATATTTCGTTTTTTAATTTTTTATAAATAATACAACAAAATTTTAATATTTATTATATAATTTTGCAGATTTGTCATAAATCATGCGCGAAAAATGATTGGTTAGTACATTGAGAATGACTGACAAAATACTGTTTCATGAAAATTATAATCGCGCGTGACAAAGTGACACTTTGAGCAGCAAAGTTTATATTTCATTAAGGATGTTGAAATATTTGAACTACAAAACAAAGCGAATGATATCTATGACAGCAATAAATTTTATGTTTGAACAACGATACTGCAACAGCCACGCATCTTTTTTTTCTATCTCGGTCGCGGTTATACCATGGTAATTTAATTGCTATCATTAATTTTATGAAACATTCTTTCTATCATTCGCTACTTTTGCTATCAATTTTGCGCATGTTATGAAATTCTTTCCTAGGAATTCGTAATAATCAAAATATAAGGTGGCATGCAGTGCGAAATAGAGAAGTTCGACATGCACTTGGTGACATTTCACAATATTCAAATGTTTAATTCATGAAATATAAAACGAAAACCTTAGAGTAAACTTTGCTAACATTGATAAAATATTTTATAGTATTTCACTTACAGAAAATTATTTAACAATGTTATTTTACATAACACATCTTTAGGACAGCTTTATAATAAATTAACAGTTATAATTTTCAAAGAATTTTGTACGAGTAATAGAATATTAAAATTTTATTTTTATTCTTTACCGAGATTCTGTTTTGCTTATATGCTGCTTTATTTATCGTGTTTTCCAAAAAGCTCATGTTAATTTACATTGAAAATTTCATGTTATGTAACATTCGTATGCGAAACATTTACTGCAAGATGGATATACGAAGCGAAACTCGCGGAATATAAAGAGATACTTGTCGCATCTTCGTAATGACACTTTAAAAGTTAGCCAATGTCTCAGGTCGATAGAGACGTATGTGTTAACATCTCTAGCGAAATGAAATTTGTAAGTACAGCCCCGCATGGTAGCAATGCATGGAAATGTGACTTGTACTGAAGCAACTATTCATAAAAAAATTGATATCTGTATTCCTACAAATTTAAGATTTAAAATTTCTCTCTGTCTTTTTTTCATTAAATAAAATAGTTGTGTTATCGTATTTTTAATATTTTTATTTAAAATATTTTATAAAAATATTTTGTAAAAATATTTTAAATAAAAGTAAAATTATACTTTAAATAAAAGTTTTTTAATTTTACCAATTTATAAATCATTGTATTTCTCAATATCGAAATGTATATATGTCTTAACTATCAAGATTTCAAAAAGTGATCAATATTTTAACATAAATATTTAATAAATAAAACAAATCGCTTTTCTGAATCATAATAGTACCGGTCGTGAGGAGTCGAAAGAATTACATGTATATATGTATATTGTAATATATATATATATATATATATATATGTATCATTGTATTGTTGACGTGTTATTCTAAACACGTTATTTGCGATAAATATCATCACATGCCTCGGTAGTCGAAAGGATAAGATGCCTGCCCGGTAAGCAGGAGATCCAGGTTCGATTCCTGGCTGAGGTGGTATTTTTTCGCAAAAATAATTACGAGTTTTCACGACTGGTTCGTGGTCGGGCCCCGTCGTGACGCACACCCTCCCTTCTTATTTGGGACGTTTATTGGAACGTTTATTTTTTTTATAGTTGAAACAATTTTTAAATATTTACGTTTCCAGATTTTGGACATTTTTCTGACAGTTCTGGCAGTTTTCTTATATATAACTTTAAATCTCGTTTAAATTCTTTATTTTATTAAATTTTGCAAAATAAATTTTGGCATTAAATTTATATATTTTATATTTTAACAATAATTCGAATATTTTATATATTATATAGAAATTAATATATAGGAATTTATAATGCAAAGATACATAAAGATATGGCGCTTGCCATATCTTTATATTTTTGTCTCAAGTATTTCTCTTTGGCTAATTGCATTGCATTCTGATGTAACGAAGTTATATATTAAACAACAAGACAATGATTGGCTACTACGTTGCCGCGTTGCCGCATCCTGTGTGTAACCAGTCTTAGAGTTCTTTGTAAAAACATTCCGGATATGTGATGTTATAAACTGCAGATTTTAAAGTCGTCAGATACAGAAAAAGTCGATTCGAAAAAATCAGAAATTTGTTCCAATCAAACGCTAAATGAATTTCATGGACGATTTTAAGGAACACTGATTTCCATTTGACTTTTATCTTTTCTCTCCTTCGTCGCAACGAACTTTCACGAATGCGCATTTGTAAAGTTTAATCTGCAAAAAACGAAGAGGAACAAACGCAGAGTGGAATGGGAAGGTAGTGGAGAAGAAGTGGGGACAGAAGAACACGGGAATGGAAGTAGAAGACATAGCGATGGGAGAACAAAACTTTTCGACGTCTCTTTCGTATCTGTGCTGACGGAAGCGATTGTACAGAGGGGAACGGACGACATAGAGAGTGAAATCATAGGATGAGAAAGGAGATGTGAGAGTTTGCGGAAGAAAGAAGATGCAAAAAGGAAGATAATCCTCGAGTGAATACGTATTAATGATATGAGGTTTTTAAAAAAGGATAATGAAAAAGGATAATGCAAAATGAAAAAGAACGAATTAAAAAAGAAACTTGAGCCAAACTGAGATGAATCTTTGATTGAACGTTTACTCTGAATTCAGGAATCAAATCTTTCAAGAAATCTTCGGAGAATAATTTATCTATATATTTTTTCATATAGAAAAAAAATTTACATAAAATTGTTCTAGAAATTTATATAAAAATTTCTTCTTGAATACAGCATTAATTTAAAATAAATGTTGAAATTTGATAAATATAAACTTATATTGCATTATAGTACCAATTGGGATATTTATTTTCATTATAAGTATAGGTTTTTTGTCTAAAATTGAAACAACGCGGAAATTTACGTCTCATTTTTTCATGCATAAATTATTATACTTTTATGCAGTGAGATAAAAATCTCATTTTATATCATGTATTAAATTTAATAGAATAAAAAATGATAGATATACTAATTGAAAAATTATTTAACTGTTATATTTTAATTGATACTAATTATAGAAAAACATTTACTTATTTGATATATTTTTATAAAAACATATGAAATTAATTTAAAAAGTTATATATTATTATATAATAATTCAAATGAATAGGAGGAATAAATTTTATAGTTACAATTGTTTTTATTAAAAAAAAAAGAAATTTTCTTTTTAGCTTAAATTTTTTCTAAATTAGAACATTATATTTCTTCTAAATTTGTAGAATAAACTTTATTATTTAACAATAATATAAATTATAATATATATATTTATTTCATTAAATTTTACAAGATAAATTTTGACATTTAACGCTAATTTAAATATTAAATATTTTATACATTATATAATTAGTGTATAGAAATTTGCAATGCAGAATCTGAAAAATGTGTTAAACGTTTCGTACTTAAAATGACATGTTTTATTTATAATAATAATATACTATTTCGATATTTATTTAATTTAAAAAGTAAGACATTTCAAATATTAGTGTTATTTAAATTTTCACTTTCTGTAAAGTATAAACTCTCAAGTATTTTGAACGTTTTGCATAATTTAACATAAAAATCATAATAATTATAAAAAAATATTAAAGGAAACTAATAGAATATGATTCGATTTTCCATTTAAGGTTGTGTTTACAAAATATTTTATTTTTAATATAACTCTTTATGCATTATGAAAAATTTATAATTAAGAAAATTGGATTAATTTTTAATTAATTTTCAAAATGTTTCTTCTATGTAAGCGTGTAAAAATGTAGTGCTTTTATATACGCGAAATAAGAATAAAATTACTTCTTCAATGATTTCTTTAAAAATGTTCCAATCTTCTGTAAAGTCTTTGCTAAAAATGTTTAGTTGATAACTTTAACCTGCGCACAGAATAAAACATGATATTTTCGCGCTTGCGCGAAAAATCGACCGACGTGTTACGCAGACGATTCCCGGTGCATTCAATACGCCTGTCTGTTCGTCACTTTCGGTTAGTTAACTGCATTTAAAAGCCGACTTGCTTCAGAATCGAGAACTCGATTTGAAATACGCGTCGGGAATGCGGCGTCTCTCATTGTGAAAGATGCTTCCGCCGGAGCTGAAGACAATCGATATTATTGCATCGTTTTCCTTACGAAAAATCAATGAATACACATTCTCTACTGGTACTCTATGCGATCGAATGACTAAATGCTAGGTCACGATACAGAAATATCCGGCAATGCCATTGCAAACGTTAATCAAAACACTGCTTCACGTTCGCGATACTCTGCTTAACAGTCTTGAAATATTTTCTAATTCTTACATTACAGTATTTATCCTCTTTCTTTCGAAATATGACTTATGTATGATAAAATACATTAAAGAGATGCGCAAAGTCAATTTATAAAATCGTTTTATTTATTGTAAATGTCTAAAATAACATTATACATTTATTTGTTATCAATTTGTCAACTTCATTTCTTTTCTTGAATAAATTTAAGATTTTTTGTAATTGTAATTGTATGTAAGTTCTGAAAGACTAAAATTATTCAAAATACAAGTTTTAATTGGATCATTAATTGAGTTGTTACATACATTATGAAAGCTTGTTTTTCGTGTAATTTATGTATTTTAATTAGTTTAAAAAAATTTCCAAGTTTTCTAGAACATATGTTCGTATAATTATAGAAATGAAAGCTTAGTATTGAATTCAAGAGAAAAGAAAATGAAATATAAACACAGCTTCAAACTGAATTTAATTCATAAAGAACTCTATAATTACAATTTAATTGATTGAAATTTTCCAATTGAATCCGTCAAAATCTCTCGGACAGATTTTTCCGCTAAAAAAAATGCAAAAAAGTGCAGCAGTTTGATGTTTTCGAGCCTTTTAATGGAATCATTGCCGTCGCAGGGCTCGGAAAGAGCGAAATTGATCGTCCAACAGTAGCAAAAGTTTCATAGTCATATGTCATCTTAATTGGTTTAATGCCGACAAGTAATGGCGCTACAAATCCTCTTGCGCTGCAGTTTCCTTTGCGCCCGTGCTTTCTGCGCTTTTTTTCATTCCCGCTATTGCACCGCATGGAAGACTCGCCATCTGGAAGTTTCTTATAGGACGTATGTGTAAAACCGAAGATTTCCACATTAGCGAGGCTATTGTAAGTGAACTATCTCGCGATTCTCTTTTTCTTTTACTTCTTTTTTATCGGATACCGCCCAGATTTAATGAAACTTTTTACAGGAATTTTACAGAATTAATGCTATATTCAATGTTGTAATGTTGCGTTAGTCAAGATTTGTTGTATGTCTTAATAACACTGGCATAGAAAGAATAGTTTTGCTTAAATGGCTAAAAATTTGGCCAGATATAAACTTGAAAATAATTTTGTTGAACTATCAAAATTATTACATAGGATGTTTAAACATACTGATAAGATTGCACAAATTTTTTATATTTTAGCAATCAATTTGAACGTCTTATGTAAATATATTTTGATGACCTGACAAAATTGTTTTCAAATTTGTATTTGACAAAATTTTTGTATATTTCAGCAAAAGTGTTCTTTTTGTGCAAATGAAGAATTTGCGTTTCATATATACATTTAAATTTTTCTGGATTCTATTAAAAATTGATAATAAGAAAAAAAAAACACTTTTTGAAATCTTCTATTTCATAATTCTTTTGATTTGATATCCTTGACATGATTCATCGTATGTACAAAAAATTGTACAAATAGTATTTGATAATTTCACTCAACATTCACAAATTATCAATTTTTGTATATTAATTATTATTTCTCTCACACATGTAATTTACAATATATAAGGTGTTTCATTTGAAATGGTACAATATTTGTGTGTAAATAAAACAGATTAAATTAAACAGAAAAATCCTTTATTATTTTGTAATTTTCGCAATTAATAATGAATTATTAATTATTAAAAATCGTCGAATGAGCGCGTATCTGTCTGGTTCATTGAATGTAAACACACAGCGAGATATGACTGACCAACATTACACATGTTCTCGATTGCTAGAAGTGCGGAAGGATGTTCACACTACAAATGATAGAATATATTGCTTATAGCACTGCACACTTCCAAACATTTCGTCACGTTCTTAATAATCGCGAACTCGCATAAGGTAATCACGTATCACATCTCGCCGTGCATTGTGAGCTGGGTAGATATATGCATATTCGGCGATTTTTAATATTAATTTATTAATTGCGAAAATCGCAAAATAGTAGAAGAGTTTTCTGTTCAATTTGACCCACTCTACCTACAAACAATCGTATCATTTCAAATGAGCCTATAATTTCATATGTTTAAATTTCTATTTAAAATATAATTTAATATGAACTTCTATGAGCTTTATCTTCTCGTTTTATAATCTCCAATTCTTCGATTCTCGAACATAATATTTCTCGTTCTTGGACATAATGAAGCATAGTTGAGAAGAAAGGAGGAATACGCCCTCCAAATTTAGCGCAACGGAAGTTTACTTAAGGATCGAAGATTTCTCTTCGGGACAAGATCGCCTGCGCGAGTTGTTTCTATGACATCATGTAAATCGGTTGGTAAAAAGAGAAGAAGAAAGAGGTTTTTGGGCCACAAAACAGACTGAAAAAGAAACTCGTGCAACAAAGATATACGAAAGGCTCATCATACGATAGAACGTTCGATTTCTTCCTTAGCGAATAAATTATTATCTTGTGTCGTATATATATTGACAATGAGTAGAATTGCGGCATGATAAAAGTCACTCTTTCTTTCCTCCCTTCTCTCTCTCTCTTTCTCTTTGATTCCATTGTTTTTTTTCGCTAAGAATTTTTAATTTAAATCAAAAAGGAATTTTTATTTTGATGCATTTAAATTCATGACATTCATAAAATTTCCGTCGCAAGAATTTTTGGAAATTAATGAATTGAATAAAAAAAATTTGTTGTAATTGCAATTTTTTATTTCTTGGAATGTAATATCAAATGTAATTCTTATATAGCAAGTATAAAATATACTAATTTTTTTAGACACATTAGTGCTGAAAAGTTAAGCGTGTTACTGTTTCTTTTTCTTTTTGGTAATAATATTAAACTCTCGTATCTTTAACAAATAAAATTATTTACAATTATTATTCATTATTACCCAACTGTCAAAAAAGTAAAGTTTACCTAATGACAATTAATCAAGGCATCAACGATCTAATTTGCATCATGGAAAGAAGACGACAAAAAAATGTATAGATATTATCATAACATGTTGTTTTTAAAAATAAATCTCATTAATATCTCATTATTTACATTTAGTGTTAATTTATAACAAGTTCCCTCCCCCTCTGTGTGTGTGTGTGTGTGTTCGCGCGCGCGCGCGTGTATCAGTGTGTAGAATTTGCGTAATAGAGTGTATAAAGAGGGTTCTTTAACAGACCTATTATAAATCACGAATTGCAGCATTATAAAGTACATTTTAATTTATATTCAATTAACATTATTTTATTCGTTAATACGTGCATATACAGTTATTTATATATTACTTAATTTGAAGCGTATTATATTATTGTGTAATAACTTCAGAAATATTTTCAGAACATTTGTTTACGACATTTTATTTATATAAATATATCTAATTTTTATACTGTTTAAAAATGATTACAAAAATGAATATTTTTTTGAAAGAAAAATGTATATTCCCATTAATAATCCCCTATGACTTCATTGATTTTCTATATCATCTTATCTGTTTAATAATTGTATATTTGCAGATTTCTTCGTATTAGAGATTTACGATATGTAGTATTTTACAATTAACATGGAGCTGAATAAAATCCCTAAAAAACTTCAGTGTTTATTTATGTCGGAAGAGTATACACTAAGAAGTGTGATTATTTTTAAATTACTAGCGCACACAAGAAGTTCAGACAAGAATGTAGTACGATTATTTTTTACTCTTGTGTTTCCATGATAACACATTGAGTACAATGATTGCAAGGATAAACCGAAGAGACTTCCAGCAAATTATAAAGTAAATGTACAAGTTGTGATATATAGTATATAATATAACGATATAACAAAGCATTTTTGGATCTACTCCCTCCCTTCCACACTTATAGTCGTCGATATCTATCGGTAATTATGAAAAATTATAATTATGAAAAACTGATTATAAAGATGTTGTTCTTTGTCTTAAGAGGGAAGTCTTTTAAGAGATGCAGTGCAAAAATTGAAATTAATTTGATATAAGATAAGAGCGCATAAATCAATAATTTATCATGCACATTTAGTTTTCCCAGTTTTTCGATTTTACGCGAATTATATGAGAATGTTGCTCTTCGCCTCAAGAGGGAAGTCTCTGAAGGGATGCAACGCAAAAATCGAAATCACCTTAGTGTAATAGCGCATAAATTGTTGACTTCTCGTGCACATTTAGTTTTCCCAGTTTTTCGATTTTAGGCGAATTATATGAGGATATTGCTCTTCACCTCAAGAAGGAAGTCCCTTAAGAGGTAACGCAAAGATCGAAATTATCTGAATGTAGGAGCACATAATTAGCGCATAATTCCTGTGCATTCATTTTACCGAATAATTTATGATTAACTTGTGAAGGGACTCACTGATTATCTGCTCAGTCCCGCTACTAAAAATAATTTTTTCTGGCTAAATAGAAGGAGCGCAAAATTTTTCATTGATGGTTTCTGAGAATGATAAATAGCGCGTAATTATAATTTCTTTATTTAGTTTTCTTAATGTGGAGATTCAGCTAGGCAGACGTGAGTTTAAGGTTTTTTAAATAAATTAAAAAAAATGTAATAACTAGACAGAGAATATGTATTGAAATATGTATTGAAATACATTGATATGTATCATGTCAATATATGTATTTAACGATTATCTATATTTTAATTTATTACTAAATTATATTTAATAAATAATTTTTTATAAATAATTTTAATAAATAATTTAATTAATAAAATTTAGAAAATCGAATAAAATTTATTCAAGTTAAAATACAAATAACATTTTCTATAAGAAAAGAATAAGTGGCTATTATTTTTTATAAGAATAAGAATAAGAATTATTTTAAAAGTAAGTTTTTAAACTAAAAATTAATAATATCTTCTGGAATTTTGAATAATGGCGTTCGAATTTTGCAACGTTGCTATTCAAATATATCTCTAAAAAAGATAATGCACTAATAACTTCAAATATTTTGATACTGAAACATCGATAAGAGACTAATATCGAAAATTTAGATTTTTATCGAAAGGAAAACAGCGTGATTTCTTAATTTGTTTAAAAAATTAATGCAACAAATTGAATGCTCCTTTTCTTTTTTTTTAATTTGTAATCCGAATGAATTTTCACAAATAGAAGTTTCAAAGTGGAAGAACAGATAAAGCAAATTTGTTATCAGAAACAATATTTTCGCCCAGACTAGTAATCAAGCGATTCAACCTTCTAGCGCTTCCCGCTCATTGCGGTCATTAAACAATGCAATTCGTGATTGTAGTCGAAATTAATTTTCCGGCTTCGTTAGTACTAGTATAATGAGCTCCGATCGGCGCCAATCGCAAAAAATGCATGACTCATCATACTTTTCGCCAATACATTGTAGTAGTAGTTCAGTAGAATTTCTATAATACAATACTATTTGTTAATTACTGTTTAGTAGATTAAAACACCAAGCATTAACATTTCAAATAATTAATTCTTTTATTCTTTTAGATATCACAAAAGTTTTAATTGCAAATTATAATTTTAAAACTATTTGTTAATTAACGATTACATAATAAATTATTTGTTCATTATTATATTCCCTCTGCATATATTAGGTGTACAAAAAAGTCCTGAGCTTTTTTTTGTAAAATTCAATCTTTATTCAAAAACAAACAAAAAAATATTAATCAGCGAAATATTCCCTATTTGCATCAACGACCTTTTGCCATCTTTTGGGTAGCTTGCGAATTCCTTGACGATAGAAGCTCACCGACTTCGAAGCGATAAAGTCATCAATTTTCGTATCTCTTCAAATCTCACGAAATGTGTATCAGCCAAATATATATATATATATATATTTAAATATATATATATATATATATACACATATATATATATATTTAAAAATTTAATTATTTGAAATAAGATAACTTCAATTAAATTTCGTTTAAATAATAATACATTGGTATCAGTCGAGTAAATGTTAAAACAAACAACATCGAGTAACATAATCAGTTTTTCGGCAAGCAGAATCTTGGTAGCTAAATCTTTGTATGAAATAAATTCAAATAATTATATTGCCAACTACGTACCACTTAAATAGTCGACTATTAACGAGAGAGAATAGGACCATCATCTCTCTGGAGTACCGGTCGTGGGGATTTGAAAGAATACATGTATATATGTATATTGTAATATATGTGTGTGTGTATATATATATATATATATATATATATATATATATGTATCATTGTATTGTTGACGTGTTATTCTAAATACGTTATTTGCGATAAATATCATCACATGCCTCAGTAGTCGAAGGGATAAGATGTCTGCCCGAAGCAGGAGAGGTTCGATTTTTAAAACGCTAAGTTCTGTTAAACGTGGTATACGTATTCATAATTTTATGATTGTATTGTAAGTTTATATTTTAATACATTATTATTGTTTATATTATTGTTTTATTTCTTTGTTATTTTTAAATTTTCGTTAAATGTATTTAAAAGTATTAATTACACAATTTTTAATTTAGCACAAATTTTGACAACTTACAATATTTAAAAATAGAGATAAGCATTTTAATTAAAATTTTCCTATAATGAATGCTTATTATTATTATTATTATTATTAGGATAATCAAAACATGCTAGGGCATATTTCTTTATTTCACTAATAAAAAAATTAACTAGATATAAGTTGAATTCAAGAACTTATGCATTTTAAATCCTATATATTACAATATATTTTTGCATATTTCATCTTTAAACGGTTTAACTAAACTATTATAAAAAAATTTTATGATGTGACAAAGATTCAAGTACTAGTAGTTTAAAACACTACACTATCGTTCATATATACACGCAACGCTATTTTTGTAAGTGTGAAATGCGGAACTTTATCTCAACATATTAAAAATATTAGAGATGTGCACAACAGACGAGCACTCGCGGGTGCCCGTGCCCAATTTCAGCGTTTTGTCGACCCCTAGTCTAATAGATAAGATGTCTACTCGGAAAGCGGATGATCCAAATTCGATCCCTGGTTGAGATGATATTTTTCGCAATATGTAATTCCAGTGGGGGGGGGGGGAGGAATAAAAAAGAGATTTTAATCGATATCAAATTATTGGATTATGGAATTATTATTGAACCACTACGTTAGTCGACTATTTAAGTGGCATGGAGTTGGCGATATAATTATTTGAATTTATTTCATATAAAGATTTAGCTACCAAGATGCTGCCGAGAAACTAGCTGTGTTACTCGACCCGGGAAAAAAAGTTTATATCTAATTATATATAGTAGAAACTATACACTATATCATTATTAAAATTCGTCGCTAAATCAATTCAATTAATATACCAAATAACTTATCTAAATAATGTCCGTATAACTTGTCACTTTCCTAGTAATCAGTCCGTCGGAAATATAATCTTAACTTAAAATACTTTGAACTCTTATTCTCGTCTTTCTTAAATTTCTTTCGTTCTCTGTCTTACGTAGCTCTTTTCAGGTTTATCTAAAATCGTTGTTTATCTCGCAGCGCGCGGATACACTTGCGAACGCGACTGGCAGCGATCGATTATCGATCACTCATCTAGAAACATTCCGATTGGCTCTGCGTCAAAATCGATCTCTTTCATTCTTCTACAATATAATTATATATAATTTGGTAGATCTAATTATGTATGGATTTTGACCTGATCTAATGATATAAATAGATAAAATTGTTTATGATTATATATATGAACAGACAAATTATGCATATTTATAACGAAAATTACGGTTGCGTTCCGATATTGATAGTACTGAAAATCTATAATATATGTGACATAAAATACTCTTACAGAAAATAAGTAAAAAAAAAATGAAAAAATGAGAAAAAGTGATGAAACATTTTTTATCTCGTATCATCGCATGTTTCTAAAACCGATCACCCATCCATTTAGAGATCCTCGATGCTGCTTAACTTCGATATTGAGATGAAACCTACTACTGAAATGACCAAATAAGTGATTGCGGGGCCTTCGCTTAAAATATGATAGATTTGGTTAATTAATATTATTATATTGCATAAATATAGTCTCAATTTTAAAATCTCGATTGCATATGTAATTCTTGTAATAATTTAATTTAATTTAATTACATATAATAATTTAATTATATATATAGAACCGTGAACCTATATTATGTTTAATATAAATATAATATAATTTAATATAATATAATTATTCTTATAAAAATGTTTATAAATTGTTGTATATATTTTATTTATTTGTTAAAGAATTTGTTAATAACTGTATTAAATATGAAAAATATTTTTTTTATTTAGTTATATCATTTATTTAGTTATTGTATATTACAGTTATATTCTAGTTAATTAAGGAAGATAATTAATAATGTTATTTCATTATTTATTCATTAAAAATGATTTAAAAATGACGATATATTTATGAAATTTATAAATGACGATATTATTTCGTTACAAATGTTTTTACACATTTTACGTCATTATTTAGTACACCGTCGTCAAATAACGAGAAATGATTTAAATTATCGTCATCAATTATCGTCATATAATGACGTCATCTTGCTACTTGGGTGTATATATATATATATATATATATATATATATATATATATAAATTAGATATAATTATATATTTTTAAATTATTTTTAAATTATTTTTAAATTATAATTATACATTTTTAATATAATTAGATCAAGTTTTTAATGGATCCATTTTTGTGGTAAATATGAAAAACTAATATATTTTTATAAGAATATTTATTTATAATATTTGTATTTATACATGAACAATTTCATATATAAAATATGAAGTTTTTCGTAAAATAAACAAAGTAAACCAGTGTAATTATATTTAAACTTAAAATTTTCTTTAAGGATCCTTTATCCTTTATATTTGATTGAAATTATGTGTTGGAAAATTGTGTATATTAGTATATATGTATATATATAAATCATGTCATATACAATATCAACTAAACTTGTAATATCTCGGAAATGTCTCTCATTTAGATGTTATTATTTACATCACATAGATGTTATTATTTGATGCATCTAGTTTGATACATTATAATATATTATGTATAAATTTTTATATAATTTAATCTTTCTATTTGAAAAAAAAAATATAGTTTTGTATAATTCCATTTGAAGTTGTAAGCATCTTGATATAATCATTTCTAATTACATGTAAACTTTTTCTTCAAAAAAAATTTCAATATAATTTTACATAATTGTACATAGAATTATTAATATTTTGATATAATTATATATAATCAGATATAAAATTTTTACCCGAAAAAAATTTCAATATAATTTTATAGAATTATAAATATTTTGATATAATTGCATATAATTAGATATAAACTTTTTACCTGAAAAATTTTAATATAATTTTATATAATTTGATATGGAGTTATAAATATTTTAATATAATTGCATATAATTTGTAATATTAATAGATCTCATTATATATAATTATATAATACATTATATATAATTATATAATTATATATATAATTATATATAATTATATCTAATTTGATTAGATATAAACTTTTTTTCCCGGGAATGTTGTCCATTTAATTAATTATTTTAAAAATGATAAAACATTTGTTAAAATTTGTGAAATATTCTTTCTTATCGTCAAATTAAAATAATCATAAATATTATAGACTCTTAAGATGATGCTGAACAAATGAGCGAATTCCGAAAGCGTTCATATATGCATATATGAATATATATTATATATATTTATGTATTCATACACACATTCATACGTAGATTTTTGTACACATATGAACAAATATTCGTATCGACTTTTTGTATCACATTAGATATCTTGCCTAATTCTAAGAACCTTGTTTCTTCATGTAATTTTCTAGTCTAGTAATATGAATTTTGTACGTACAGACTGCAAAATTTTTATATAAAGCAAATAGTGACGCGACTTGACAGCTCTGGACACCATATTATTAAAGTACCAAATGATAAAAGAAATCTAAATTATAAAAACTTTTTTCGTTCTTGATATCCGAAATTCATATGCTAGATATGTATTAATGTATAAACTTTAGCATTCTCTTAAAAGGATTTTGAACTCGTCTGTTTTACCGACTGAATATTTCGTATTTCTCTAATTTTTTCGCTTTTCTTAATTTAAATAAAAAATTCTGTTTCAGAATAAAAGAAAATATACAAATGTGATAGATATGAAAGAACAAAAAACGAAATAAAAAAACAAGAAAAATTTCTATATTAGATCTTACTACTTTAGCAATTTATTCATTTGATATAAATAAGACCAAGTGTGTATTCAAACAGAAACTACTCACCCATATTTATTCAATATAAGAATATTTTAAGATCTCCAAAACAGGATTTGGAAGCTTAGGAGAAATAGAAAAGTACTATCTGAGTGCACCATCATTTATGTGAAGTTTAGGTTAGATTCATATGTGTGTAGAAATATATGTATGAGTATATGTATGTATACATAAATGTATCTCTGGATATTTAAATGTGCCAACATTCTCTTAAGGGGATGTTGAACTGACGAGCAAACTCTGACGAAAGCATTCACACATATGTACATCTAAACATACATAGATATATTTGAGTAGATATATATGAGTGTATGTATATATACATACACTCTATGTATATATACATATACTCATACATATATTTCTACACACATATAAACCTAACCTTCTAAATTTCACCTACTTTCGTACTTTTCCATTTACTTCTCCTATAAGCTTTCAAATTATATTTTGAAGATCTCAAAATATTCTTAGATATTGTACAAATATAGGTAGATAAGTTTTAAGTTCAATAATTATTTGGTATTATTTATATCAAGTGAATAAGTAACTTAGACGGTAACTGTAATATAAAATTTAATAGAAAACTGTAATATAAAATTTTTTTTTGTTTTTTTATGTCATTTAATACCTTTCCCTACTTAGTTCGATATTTTCTCTCATTCTAAAGGGATTTTTTTAATCTATGTAAGGAAAGCAAAGAAAATAGAAAAGTACTAAACGAAAAGTATGAGAGAGCAGATATATTAAACGAAAAGTATGAGAGAGCAGAATCACGAGTTCGACATTCAAATACCGTTGCTGAATACAGAAAAGCGCAGCTTTTTAAATTTTCTCGAATCATAACTATGGGAAAAATTTAAGCTTCTGTCAAACAAAAAGATAATGCCGCGCGTTTGTTACCAAAACTTTCTTTGATGGTTAGTAACATATTCGCTGTAACGAGAAAACCATTAAAACGTGCGTCGTTTGCACGGAGATGTAGCTCGTGAACAAAAAATGGGAGGAGTCCGTAAAATCTAGAATAGAATAATTTGGATAAAATAAGAGATATTTTATTTTTTAGCAACATACAACAAACAAAAAAGACAAATGAAAACAGGACTTCTACATGTTTCTCGAAAAATTATATTGCTAGTTATATAATTAAATATATGTATATCAGAATATATATATATATATATATATATATATATATATATATATACACACACACACACACACACACACACACACAGGGTGTCCAGCATCAGTTATATCATTTCTTGTGTGCAGATAGAGTTGATAAAACTGAGTAAAAAAGTCCTGTATCATTTTGCAATTTTCGCGATAATTATCGAGTTATTAATTATTAAAAATCACCGTATTAGCTCGGCACAGGAATTATTTTCTTCAATATATTAGCTATAACTATTACCGCTTGAAATAAACAAATCACATGCCTATCAACGATGATCGTCGGGAGTATCTTACTGCGCGCTTGCATTTGCCGATGGACCGGACTAATACGGTGATTTTTGAAAAAGAATTTTTCTACTCATAAAGAAAGTGACGGAAATGTCTCTCACCGATTTTAATGAGCTTCGAATATGTTAAAATATAGACAAAAATAAGAGATACATTTTTTTTTTATCTGCGTTCTCGCACGTTAAGGGGGTGAAACCACCCCTTGAAAAAAATCGATTATTTTCTTTCGGAATAAATATCGTCCAAACCGTTAAAGATAAACAAAGAAAAAACAAAAAATTTATAGCTACAAGTACTTTAACGACGCGTTCAAATTTTTCAAGAATGTTATATTTTCGACCACACCTCCCTCTACCTCTCTAATTTTAAAAAATTTTTAAATTTTTATAAGGACAAAAATTAAAGCGCATTTTATGCTGAATACAACGAACTATAATAAAGTCATTTTACGAAATCGCATTTTTGGAAAATGAGCGAGAAAGCCTTTATATACACGCTCTATACGTATTCGTCTCATACCGCGTTGGCTGTGCGGGACAGTTTAAAGATGAATATGACGCAGTTCGTCGGTACAATATCAGTGCAACAATAATTATTAAAATAAGAGCTTATTTTATAATAATAATAATAATAGTAATAATAATAGTAATAATAATAATAATAATAATGATCGCAGTTAAATGGTATTCAATGATAAATATCTTTGATGATGTATCAAAGAATGTTCGAAGCACTTTAGACATTTACAAATAAGTTACAAATAAAGAAACGATTATTTTCATAAAATATCGTTCATTTAATTTTGACCGTAGAGCAGCTATGACAATGTTATAAATATACTTTATCGATCAATATTTATATTATGTATTATAATATATCGACATCATACAGATAAGAGATTTGTTTACGTTGTATTCAGATTTTTTTGCACATATTCAAATAAAACTGTGCGTAAACAAATCTCTTATCTGCATGATGTCGGTATATTACAATACAAAATCAACAAAATCATCGTTGTATTCAGCATAAAATGCGCTTTAATTTTTATCCTTATAAAAATTTAAAAATAAAATTAATTTTTTAAAATTAGGGGATAGAGGTGTGATAAAAAATATAACATTTTTGTAAAATTCGAACGCGTCAATATAAAATACACTTGTAGCCATAAAACTTTTATTTAAAACTTTTTTTCATATTTTTAACGGTTTAGATTTACTCCAAAAGAAAAAAACCGATTTTTTTCAAGGGCTGGTTTCCACCCCCTTAATGTGCGAGAACGCAGATAAAAAAAATAGGTGTCTCTTATTTTTGTCTATATATTCTACATTTCGAAGCTCATTAAAATCGGTGAAGGACACTTTCGTCATTTTCCTTGTCAGTTTTATCAACTCTATCTACACACGAGAAGTGATATAACCGACGCCGGACATCCTGTATATAGTGAACAGTTATTTTATAGCTATAGTCATGGGATGATTATCTTATGGCTATTAATAATTTATATAAATTTTATAAAGTAAATCTTTATGGTTATGAACCATATCGATTCAGTCAGTCTAAAAAAGAGGTTCTATTCAATCTAAAAAAGCAGTTTTATGTCAAAACTGAAAATATAAATATAAAGTATAATAAAATAATATAAAGTTAAGTCAATATTGTTAAATCAATCATCATTGTTATGTAATGGCAGGGCCGTTACGAACGTACATACACATATATATATATATATATACACATACATATACATAAATACATACATATATAGAAACGCTTGGCTTACTACCCTACACTACCTATCCCGCTTGCACGTACACTACTTGCGCTGTCACAGCCGCTTGCCTGTAGGTCGCACGCGCCATCTCGCTCACGCTATCTCGCTCGCGGTGCCCCCACGCGATACTGACTCCCCGTCACCGGGCCAATGGCGCGCAGTGGAGAACGCCGGCCGGGTATATAAGCCCGGCCGGCCAAGACATCGGGACCAGAGCCTATCCTGCGATCCGACTCTCGATACCGACCTAACCAGTACCTACTACCTCTCGGGGCCAAGGTTTCACTTGGCTCTGCCGGGTTTCACTGGCTTTCTCTACCTTCGGGCTGAGGTTTCACTCAGCTCTGTCGGGTTTCGCCGACTCCTGTCACCGCTCCGCGGGCTAAGGTTTCACTCAGCTTTGTCGGCTTTCGCCGACTCCTGTCACCACTCCACGGGTTGAGGTTTTACTCAGCTCTGTCGGATTTTGCCGACTCCTGTCATCGCTCCTCGGGCTGAGTTTCGCTCAGTTCCACCGGGTTTCGCCGGTTTCCGTTGCGAAGGCAGGGCTCGACGTGGCACTCGACCCTGCCCGCAATACCTAACCGTCCCGGCTGACATTAGCTCGTAAGTGCACGCGATAGAGATTAAGGCCGCTAGTTATAAGTCGGTAATTCGACGATTTTTAGTTGTAACTGCGCCGTAGTGAATAAATCGTTGTCGACCGCACGCCGCACCCGTCCTGCGCATCTCATCGCCTTAC
Source organism: Pogonomyrmex barbatus (assembly GCF_055798465.1). Lineage (NCBI taxonomy): Eukaryota > Metazoa > Arthropoda > Insecta > Hymenoptera > Formicidae > Pogonomyrmex > Pogonomyrmex barbatus. The sequence continues at coordinate 5,699,164 of NW_028297111.1, read as the reverse complement.
GCCAACCGGTTGCGTCTCCGCTTTGCTACCAGCGACACTGCGACATCACCCGGCTCTGCACTACTCTGTATCTACCTTTCCACCAATAAACGATCTTTTCGCCGCCACTTGTGTTCGCGTACGCTTGAGTCTCCCCTCCTCTCGAACCCGGACACCGACGAGCCAATCCGAGCGTCGAGCGAGGTGACCGCGTCACAGTTAAATCAATAAATAATTTAAAATTATACTGCACATCTTGTTCTCGATAACAAGTAGTACTGCTGTAGTGCTTAGCTTCACAACGTTTTAGAGTCAAAATTTGAAGTCCCGCTTTCTTCCCTTCAATGCCTTCCTTCAGCGCCTTCCCGGTCTTCATATTGTTTTCGTTGTGCGAAGGCTTTTAAATGTGCAAATTCTAAGATCTATTACTTTAACATCAAATTATAATAATAGTGAATCAAAAAGGCGCTAATAGTCAAATGCGGTTATTGGTGCGTAGCAATTTATTAAAAAACAGCACTTATTGTATCGTAGACAAATTCCTTAATTTAACATTAAAAGTGATCGTAATTCGAATGTTTTTTTTGGTAATTCTCGGAAATCTTAGAATGACAAAATCACCGTTGCGATTAGTGTTGCGTGACCATGTGGTAACAGTCGATTAAGATGTAGATTAAGATGTAGGTAGATTTTCGATTCTTGAAAAGTCTAAACCATGCTCACACTTAGATAATCTTGCGATTGGCCTATATCACCGGCCTGGCAACCGACGTGAACATCTACTTTCATCTTAATCTACTGTTATCACATAGACGCGCAACACTAACCGCAACAGTAATTTTGTCGTTCTAAGATTTCCAAGGTTTATCTAATTATTGTTTTTCTGTCACTGAAGATGGCTCAATATAGAGCCGAAACGTTCGAACTATCACTTTTAACTGTTAGATTAAGGAATTTGTCTACGATGCAATAAGTACTGATTTTAATAAATTGTTACGCACTGTTACATCCGAGGAACTTCACGAATTCTTCTCTTTCGGGAAGAAAAAAACAATGGCTGCTAATCTATATTTAGGGTTTCCTTAGATCGTTCGAAGCGCTTCGAACGATCTAAGGAAACCCTAAATAAACAAAATTTCCTCTCGAGATATGTCTCACTATCAAAAAAATTCTTGGGATAAACAGCTTTGTCGGCACCAACAAGTTTATGACCTACCAATAAAAAATTAATATTAACAAAAGGAAATTCCTAACGGATAAGAAACGCGTCGGATCATTCGAAGGTGACACTCCCCAAATTGATGGGGAAACGCCAGTCAAGAAGAAACGATTAGTGGCCGTTGGCGGCCACACCAATGAACGATTGAGGGTGTGGATTGGCGGGAAAATTTTTACTAACTAATTCGATCATTCGCTAGGAAATCTGGAAATATAAAAACAACCACAATTCACAGAACACCGCTCCCCTCCTTCCTCTATATTCACAATTTTCCTAAACTATCATTCGACAAGCCAATGCGGAAATCCATCACGCCCTCAGATATTCCCACCCCTTCGGAACCCTTTAAAAACCGTGACTTGGAGCGGATCGCTCTCTTCCCGCTTCTTATCGCTCCACGCCTTCACGGTCGGGACCATCCGAAGTTGTCAACAAATCTTTTTTCAGTTAGAATCTGTGCGCGATTCTTACATTTTCGTGTGATTCGACGATCCAGCCTAGCCATCACACTTCTCGACCATCACCGCGGCCGCTACAATAAAAGTAAGTCCATCTTTATCACTTTTTCCCGCGGTAAACTGGCAGTTTGGTTCGCGACCTCTACATATTTGTCTCTTTAAAACACTCCAACATTCCAAATTGGCAAGCCGCCGATTAACTTGGTGAAGCTATCTTCCCCGATTTCTTCACACCCCGACTTGGCAAGCCGCCGATTAACTTGGTGAAGCTGCCTTCCCCGATTCCACAACGTTTTAACCTGGCAAGCCGCCGATTAACTCGGTGAAGCTGCCTCTCCCGATTCCACAACATTCCAACCTGCGAAGCCGCCGATTGATTCGGTGAAGCTGCTTTATCTCGATTCCTCAATTTCTCTTTCATCTGACTCTTTTACATAATGAACCAAACGAACGCCATCCCGAATAGATGAACAAAACGGGCTTTGCGACACCGTCGGGAGAAGTCAAATAAGCGGATTCGTCGCGAAACCTGCCACGCCGAAGAACTCGCGGAGCAATTGATAGAAGTAGAACCGGGGCTAGCTAACATCTCGCTACACCAATACGCCGTCCTCCGCTCCGCGGCCGAATTCGAAAAACAGTGCACTCCAGAGAACTTCGACGTGGAGAAGTTCTTTAATCTCGTCCGCCAATTTCCTCGCTCTCCCACTCATCCACCTCCTGGCACCTTCTTCATCAAAAGAAAGTTCAAACCCGACAGCCAGTTTTGGGATCAGATCTCAAAACACCAAATCACTGATACCATCCCTATGTATATTTCCTGTGATCCTCTTCCCTACCTCGTCCCAGTCAAGGCTTTCCGCAGCGCGCACCCTGATCCCCCGCCACACCTGCAACCCGATCCCATCGACATGCTCGCGATCACCAATTTTTTACCCCAATTGGAACAATTGGGTATATAAATCCAGATTTTCCTTTGTCTGTTGTCATTTACTATATTTCAAAATTTATGTATAAAATTTTTTCTTTTCTTTTTGTAACCAGTATCTCAACCCTTTTTGATGTACACAAAAGAAAACATTGTAATTCATTTTTTATTATTATTATTAAATTAGTTAACCCGAATTCCATCTTAATTTCTTTACCCTAAACTTGACCTCGAGCCATTCCCGGCTCCCTGAGGATCGCACGAGGTCCATCCCTGGTAAAAGAGATTCGATTCTCTGACCAAAAAACGGACCATCGATAGCGCGGGCGCAGGCAAGGGTAATAACGTCACCGACGCTGACCCCGATCCCTGCCCCCTTAACGCGCGTTCGACTCGCGGATCGACCTCACGACGTCGATCCGTGAGAACAGAAGAGGTTCCGTGCATCCACCCGAGTTCTCCTCCTCCTGACGAAAGATATTATCTTTCATCCAGAACCACGGACGTAACAGCACCAATAATCGCGTTGACTCTGAGCGCCTTTTTTATACATTATTATTGCAATTTCAAGAGTCAGTTAGATTTATAATTTGTTAATCAAATTATAAGTACTCATAGAAAAACTAAGAAAAGGAAGAATTCAAGGTCCCATTCGAGAGAAAGAGAAAAAACTGAGGTAAAATTATAGAGAATGCAAAATCAACTAGATAACTTCTCTTCGGTTATTGTGCAACTTACGCAGTCTAAAAATGCTGGGGAAAAAGCCCTAACATTACATGATATAGAGAATATTACTCTTGACGTAAGTTTTTATAAGCTCTAAGCGAGCAATCCATACGGACAACAGGATAGTTCCATACGAGCTATCCCCATACGAGCCAGTCCCAGACGGACAATTCTCGAAAGTAACATTCCACACGAGCTATCTCGAATCCCGTATGGACAATTAGACAAAGCAAAACTCCACACGAGTACGGTAGTCCCACAGGGACATTAAAGAAAAAAGAATAACAAATAAAAATTTATGTAAAAGTCCCATACGAACAATATTTTGCATAAAACAATAAGCGACAAGCCTGAAAGTTACGCAGTGTAACATTACATTACTAGAACTTGTTTTCTTTTCTTATTGTTTACAGCAGTACTAGCAGAGAAATGCACATTTCGGGCCGATTTCCGAGACGACGCCTACTGATCTTCCCACTACTTGAGGCTCGACGGTCGAGTCGCCGATCGCTGTGGCTTCAGGGATATCCCCGTTTCAGAAATGCTGAGTATAGACCAATGAGTACGCTCAATGAGACCAACATTTTTATTAATACGCAAAAATGTGTGGGTTCTGCTATTATTTGGAGCAGCGCTATCTATGCTCTTAAAAAATTCAGGAGAATTGACCAATTAATTATTAAACTTTATTAAACTCTTTGAAACACTGGTAAACTATTGATAGATGTGTTTTTTCATTAGTCAATTTCTAGGAAAGCGTTTATTTTTCCGCTAATGGACAAGGTTGTCAAACCAATATTAGACTCAGCGAAGGTGAATCAATGGCTCTATGAAGAGAAGTTTGTCGATCACAAAAGAAGCAAAATCGGTTAAAAGTGACAGTATAAAACGACAATATAAAACAAAATACTCTTAGGAGACCATCAGCAAAAGTCCAAAACCAGGGAAATTGAAAAGACCCACCTGTCAAGGCCAGACAGATGGGCGAATTTCAGCGGAGACCAATATTACGCTTCAAATCAGGGACTCAGTACAAGAATCGAATCGGAATATGTACCATCTTATCGAACATCGAGTCAAGAGGATTTAAATTTTAAGGCATATTTTGAAATTTGAAATTTGAAAGGGAAATAATGTCTGATAGTTTCATTCTGCAATGTATTAAAGGATACTCAATCAATTTTCTAAGGGCTCCTTTCCAGTTGGATTTTTCAAAAGAACCTGAGTGATCTAAAGATGAGTTTAGAAAAATGGAAAGCGAAGTTAGAAGTTTGTTAGCAAGAAAAGCAATAGAAGAATGCAGCAACTGCGAGAATCAATTCATCTCTCCCGTTTTTATAATACCAAAACCTGACGATAGTAATCGCTTCATTCTTAATTTAAAAAAAGTTAAACAAATTTATACATTCCACATTTTAAAGTGAAAGATATTCATATTGCAAAGAATCTTCTAATGCTAGGAGCCTTTATGGCTTCAATAGATTTAAAAGAGGCATATTTTTTAGTTCCAATATAAAACAAGCAGAAGGTATTTAAGATTTCTTTTCAATTCCAAATTGTATCAATTCACTTGCCTCTCCTTTAGATGCACAAACCCATATTTTTACAAAATTATGAAACTAATAATAAATAAATTGAGACAGAAAGGACTCATATCTATCTTTCTTTGTATTGATAATACTTATGAAGTTTGTCAGAAAAATAAAAGTAGGACTTGTTAAGAAATCTGGGCTTTATTTAATTAATATAAAAGAGCCAGTTAATCCTTACAAAAAATTGTATATATTTAGGTTTCGTATTAAATTCAAAAAATTATGATTTGGAACTAACGGTTAAGAAAAAAAAGATTATAAAATTTATTAAAAAATTAGAAGCAGATAAAGTAGCTGCTAAAATTAGACAGGTGACTCAATTGTTAAGCATGCTTACAGCAAGCTGTATAATAATGGCATATGGCCTGACTTATTGCAAAAGATTGGAACGGAATAAAATTAGAGCATTAACTCTAAATGATGGGAATTATGAAGGAAAAACAGTCATTGATAAAACAGAAGAGGATTTAGAATGATAGAAAAAAACATATATTTGAGAAAAAATCCGATTAGAACTTATAATTTTAATTTAGAAATCACTTCAGATGCATCGTTATCAGAATGGAGTTTGCTGTACTGTAAAGGAATTATCACTAGTGGATTTTGGAATCCAATTGAACGTAAAAGACATATTAATTATTTAGAACTTCTAGCAGCATTTTTCGCATTGAAATCTTTTGCATCTAATTACAATAATTGCGAGATTTTATTAAGATTAGACAATATCACGGCAATTGCATACATTAACAAAGGTGGTGACACACAATATACTGTTTAGTGAATTATCTAGAGAGATATGGCAATGATATAAAAAGAGGAACTTATGAATTTACGCATCATATATATCTTCAAAACAAAATGTGGAAGCAGACAGTGTTTCTAGAATTTCAAATATCGATACGGAATGGAAGTTATCTTCTATAGCATTCACAGAGATTATTATAAAAGTTTGGTCAATTTACTATAGATCTATTTATGTCAAGATTAAATAAAAAATGTAAAGATTCTGCTCTAGATTTCCGGGCCCAGAGGCATTAGTAATAGATGCGTTTACTTTCTCTTGGGGACGTGAAAAGTTTTAAGCATTTCCTCTTTTTGCGTTAATATTGCCAATGTTAAAGAAAATTATTAATGACGAGACCACGGGAACGGTTGTTATACTTTTCTGGACAACACAGCCATGATAGCCTCTATTTCTGTCGCTCCTTACGGAACCACCATTAAAATTTAATACATATTCTGATCCGTTAATTTCTCCTTGCAGGCGATTGTCACATCCTCTGGGAAAAGAATTTCATATTGATTGCAGAGATTATCAGGCAAAACCATTTAAACAAAGGATGTCCAAGTGTCTCGACAAAAATGCTTATTAATTCATTATCAGCGTTGACGATTAAGCAGTATCAAACTCCGTTGAGACACTGGTGGGAATTCGTTAAAGAAAAAGAGCTTCAGTTGTTTGATACATACTTCAAACATTTCAAATGTTTTTGACAAGACTGTTTGAAAAAAGAGCAAGCTACGGAACATTAAATTCAGCTAGAATGACGACACTTTCGTTAACATCAACAAGGGAGTTATTAAAAGATAAACTTATATCTACTCTTTTTAAAAAGAATATATAGAGAAAGATCAACAAAACCGAAATTCGGGATATCAATCCAGTACTGAATTATATAAAAAATATGAAACTTATGTCTACATTATCAATAAAAGAAGCAACCGAAAAAGCGACAACCTGATTGACACTAGCTACAGCTCATAAGTTCCAGACTTCGGCACTAATAAATGTCGACAATATAATAACAACGAGTCAGGAATTAGAAATTGAGAAAGATAATCAATCTAATAAAAACTTCAAAATCAGGCGTTTCTCAACCAATTTTATTTTTATCATTTTTTAAGGATAGGCCTGGATTATGTGTAGCAAGCGTTCTGTTAGACTACATGAAGATTACTAAAGAATTAAGACAAAATCATAAAAGATTATTTATAACAACTGTTCGCCATGGCTCTGCAGATGCTCAAACGATTGGGTACTGGATAAAAACTCTATTAAAAAAAGGCAGAAATTGATATAAATGAGTTTAATGCATATAGTACAAGACATGCGGTGGAATCAGCAACCTTCAGAAAAGGCATAGATATCAATATAATAAGGAAGATAGCGGGTTGGTCATCCAATTAAAAAATGTTTGCAAAATTTTATAACTAACCAATTCAGGCATTTAACGATTCTTTTGCTAATGCAATATTGGCTAAATCAATGTAGTTAAGTAAGCTCATGTGTTTTGTGTGATAAAGAATATTCCATGTATGTACTTGCTACACAAATAAAAATTAGAGAGAGAGAGAGAGAGAGAGAGAGAGAGAGAGAGAGAGAGAGAGAGAGAGAGAGAAGAAATTTCGAGTGTTGTGGAAAACTCTAAACATCTACTTGTTATCATCGAGAACGAGACGTGCAATATAAATGATCGATCAAACGAACTCGCTAAAAGCAAATAAACTAATTTTTAAAGTAAAAAGACGTTCAAAATTCAATTTTTATACAATATGATCAATATTAATTACAGTTTTAAAATAAATCCTAGATAGTCATTGACAGGAACTAACGATATATAAAATGAAAATCCTACCGATTCCTAGGTTGCGAAACAATGCGCGAGCGAATAAGGGAGCATATGCGTTTCCTAGCATAAATACTAGGAGAACAGGGAATTCCGGGATTCGCGGATTGATTACAAACGACAATCAATCACCTTATAGTTGGCCGTCAAACATAACACATGTCGTGAAATATATCGTGTACAGTTTTGTTTAACACGTATTGCAATCATAAAGATCTATTGGGTGTCATGAAATCATAATGAATTAACAATGATACAGAAGTAAGATTGCAATATTATGAAAAGCGAATTATGCGATTTCCAGGTGTTTTCTTGATAAGGATTTATAAGTTGTGTCTGTTGATAAAATACGAGTAAATTATCATGTTTGACAGAAGAAATAGTACTGCTGTCATTAACGTCATGTTTATTATCACATATTTTATCGAATGATTGAATATAAACTCGTAGAGTTTATCACAAACATTACAAAGCTCTATTAAAATTTTATTAAAAATTCTATTCTTTTAGAGAAGTGTTTTTAATAAAAAAATTTTCTTAAAATAAGATAACTTAAACTACAAACTTTTCTTAAATATAAAAAAATCATGATATGTTGTATGAAACCTTAAAACATATTTTGAGTTTCATTAAACTCTCTACGCTAAAATAAGTTCTTATAAAGGACTTTAAAAAAGTAATAAATTAATTATTACTTTTTTTATAAATTATGCGGAAAAAAGAAATAAATATGCGATCAAAAACAAAATTTAAAATATTAGACGTTACGCGCGCGCTATTTATCTTTTTCAACACAACAGCAAAAATTAATATAATATTACTGTTACACTATAATATTTTTAACTTGATACACAATTGTCAAAACGATCTCTATAAGGTCAGTACAAGTTATTCACGAAGTTAGCGCAGCGAGAGAACCAATCGGTAACCAAAATTCGACAAATGCGAGTAATCGATGTCATGCCTTTTTTTAGACAGGAATAGCACAATACATGCGCGCGCTTCGCGCACGTCATTCGTAATCAAGAATAAAATAATACGTAACTTACATAAACTTCAAAGATAATATACATAAACTTCAAAGACCACATCATTTTGAGTTTCAATGTTTCTAATAGTTTCAATATTTTTTAAATTAATTAAATATAATGTAATAAATGAATATAAATGTATCAACATAATATATTTATAAGCGTAAATGTATCAGATATTTACACTTTGAAAAATATAAATATATGCACACACACACACACACACACACACACACACACACACACGCGCGCGCGCGCGCGCGCGCGCGCACACGCACACATCTCTCTTGAAACTAATAATAAAAAAATATATAAAATAGTTATGATTTAAATGTTTATAATATTTTCAATATCCATCCAAAAATAAAATAAATGCGTATGTGTATACACATAATTACCAACATTTCGAATTTTATTACCATATTTCAATCTTATTAAAAAAATATATTATTTGTTTTATTCATGTATATTTTAAGTATTTCATTTGCTAATTTTTATTTCGAATTGTTTCATTTTTATTTTCTGTTGCCTTTAAGTCATATATACATATATACATGTACTACTTAATTTATGTTTCATTCTATTTTATTACATATAGTAAAAATAAACAAAAATATAATACATTTTTTATAATGTATCTCAATTAATTTTTTTTAAGTACGAATTCCCTGTTCTCTCATCTTTCAAATACTTCTTTATAAACAATTTTTTTACTTGATTAAGTAGATTATCATTTCTTAAATAAACTGTTCCAAGAAAAACAAATTCCAAGAATGTACTCGTGATAATGCAACATACAATTGTCTATGACTAAAAATATTTTTACGAAGATCCACTGCAATTTTTTCGAAAGTTTGTCCTCGTGATTTATTAATAATCATAGCAAATGCTAATTTTATTGGAAACTGTCTTCTTTTGAAAGTATATGGATATACATTTTTATAATACAAAATAATACAATTAAGAAAAATAATTTCTCCAGTTTTATTACCTGTCAACATTTCACATCATAATAAATTATTATTCAAATTTAAAATTAATAATCTGGTACCATTACACAAACCTTCACTGATCTTAAGATTTCTAATAAGTATAACAACAGTATATCTCCTCTAAATATAATTCATGTAGTAAAAGACACGTTGGATTTAAAGAGTTGAGATATTCTGTCATAATTATTTCATATATTTCTTCGTCTTAGTCTTTTCAAGAGTATCTACACTTGTATAAATTCTCTTTGTTGTTTCATCTAAATTTATTACTTTTTCATTTATTTCGTCAATATCGATATTTCTTGCAGATAATATAATGTAATTAGCAAGAGTTTTATATTTTTTATGTGTTATAATGTCCCCATATATTTCCTTTATCATATCTGAATTAATACTTGCAATACATCTTTTTGGAATTTGAACATTATTTGATTAATTATTTAAAGTACCGTTACCTAAATTTAGTAAAAATTGTGCAAATTTTCTTTCTTTTGGTAAAGCTTTTATATTTTCCGTTAATGAAAATATTTTAAATTGTTTGTATAAAGTACTAAATTTTATAGATAAATTTATAATTTCACAACGTGTAGCTCTTTCTTTAATAGGTAATAATTGTCTAAAATCTCCAAGAGCATGATTTTTCCACCAAAATATAAATCATATTGCATTATATCGCGTAATGTTTTATCTATTACTTTTAATACGTAACGTGATGCCATAAGAGCTTCATCCATAATGAAAACATCTACGAATTTTAATTTATCAACTTGAACTTTACTGCTTGATGTAGAATCATTAAAAAGAGGTACAGGTAATCCAAAAATTTTGTACAGTTCTCCCATTTGGAAGTAATGTCGCAGCAATGCCAGTAAATGCCATAGTACTTACTACTAGTAAGTACGTACTTTTCCTCTACTTTAAAGTAAATAATACAGAGTTATATAAATAAAAGTTTTACCAAAACCACCTGGACAATCAATATAAAAACAAGTACTATTATCATTGTTAGTTACTGTTGCTGTTAAGATAATATCAACAATTTCTTTTTGTTTTACATTTAATCATTCATATTGTCACATACCTATTGACATATCTTCTTGAATTTGTTCTTCATTATCTATTTCTCGTTCCTCTGTTATTTATTCCATTTCAAGAAAATTAGCAATTTTTGATCCTTCTGTTTAAAGTAAATTAATATATAATAAAATTATAACTTTCTTTACTCCTATTGTAGGTCCATACCGTCTTATATAATCTTCTGACATATCTCTTTTATAATAATTTTATTAGGATAGCATTCATGTTTTTTAGTAACAAATAGTATTTATTATTTAGCATATTTGAAACATTTTTTTACTTTATATATACTAGAAAAAACAATCAGTATTCAGTCATTATTTTTTAATAATCTTTTTTAAAAAAAATATATACGCATTTTTTGCTCCTCTAGGCCATGTTTTCTTGTTAATTTGCGCATCATCAATGTCTATCCATCCAAAAAAACATTTCATCTCTACATACACTTGTATAATGACCATCTTCAATAGATGATCCATGATGGAAAATGGCATTCATTACCTTATAAAATTGTTCCTCTACTGATATTGTATTTGCTGATACTGCACGCAAATTAAATTGATCTATTTTTATTAATTTACCATTTTGTTCTGAAAATAATTGTAAATAAATGATAAATATTTCTCGTGTTAATGTTAATTCTTTTTTAAATATTGTATCTTTCCCTGTACAATTTTTATATAAGTCATGAGAGTGATATCATCTCGAAAAAGTAATATTTAATAAATCATTAAGATCATAATTGTCTTTCTTTAAATTAGTAGTAATGGGAATTGAAATAAAAGTATTATCATTAATAATAACAATTGTATCACAAGTTTTGTACCGTATAGTGGAACATATTTGATGCTTAACTAGATTTTTTATATAATCATATTTTTTACAGATAGCTATGAGAAATTCAGATGCATCTTTTATACAGCTAGAAAAATTACCTCCTAAATCTTGTTGTAAATGTATTCAAATCAGATATTCCATTTTTATATCGATTCATTAATATACCTAAAACATTTAATTTATCATACTCAAAAATTTGTTTTCTAATAACATTTAAATGCAAAAGACATTGCAAAACTGCATTTGCGTAAGATGAAAACTTTATCCTTATTTTGGAACCCATGTATTACCCAAACAGTATTTTTTTGAACCGTTTCATGTGATTCTTGAACAGAAGAAATAACTTTTGATAATGTCCATAAAATATCTTTTATTTTAGTATATTTTTGTTTTGAAATAGTAATCAATTTCGCTTCTGATTTATACGTTTGTTTTAATCGATTATATTCAATAATTGCATCTTCACTAGCTTTTATAGATGAGGGATCGTAATTAATTAAATACAAACCTTCTCTAGATGTGACAAAGCAACATAAACTTGTCCTGCATTAAATAATAGAATTATCAATGTCCATAACCTTTTGTAAACTTAATCCTTGACTTTTATGAATAGTGATTCCATAACTTAATGATAATGGAAATTGTTTTCTGATAATGTAAGCTCTAGCCATCGCTCGAAATGCTGACTCTTTCAATCAAGTATTCTGAACCTGTAGGTAATAAAAGGTAATAAAATTTGATCTTTTATACATATTCAGTATTTATATCTTGAACCATTGATATTACTTTCGTGATTGTATCATTTATTAGTCCCAAACTAGCATCAATATTACGTCTTATCATTACTTTTGCTCCAATCTTAATAATAATTTGTTTCGAAAGTCCAGCTGTTCTAGTATCATCTTCATCATTTTTCGATAATACTTTCAATACTTTTTTTTTTATGTATGGAATACAATTTATCGTGTCTTCAGCAATTAATAATATTTCTTTTGAATTAATACGATTCAACATTGCAATGTTTAAAATATCACACATATGACAAGTAGGAAGTAAACACACAGTGTCAACTGATAAATTGATAATAAATTACATATTTCATCCAATCTTGAAATCTAAAAGAAATATTCGTAAAGGATATTTTTCTATTTTGAAGAATCTCATGATCTGAATTTATTAATAAACCAATACGAATATGCGATAACAATTCATGATAAGCCATATCTCTTTACTGTCGCATATTAATTGTCAATTCATCATATTCAAATAATGTAGTCCATAAATTAATGATTCCTAAAGTGTCAATATATTTATCAATTTTTTTCTTTCAATAAATGAACAAAAACAAAATCTTTGTGTACAGGAGGTAATTGAAAAAGATCTCCAAATAAAAGAATATGTTTTCTATCAAACCAGCCATCATTATATTCAGTAGCATCACATATTTCGAATAATCGAAGATATATACATTAAAATTAAATTATCAGATAATTAAATTATAGATATCATTGATATTTCATCTATTATAAAAGTATAACATCATTTAAATCCGCTCGTAAAATTTTCAATACATGATCAGATAATTGTTTATATTTAGGAGTATGACCATGTTTAACAGGTAATTGGAACAATCTGTGAATTGTCAAACCGTCTATAAATCGTCTATAATTAAATGCTACAATACCTATAGGTGCTGCTACAACGATTTCTTTATTAAGATTTTGTTTTAGCCAATATTTAAGTCTTAATTAGAAAACTTTTTCCAGCACCACCTTCACCGCTAATATATAATCGTAATACTGATTTATTTAATTTAATAATGCTAATAACTCTATCAAATACTCTCTTTTGATGTTTAATTTTATTATCATTTCAGAAACTGATTTCCTCTTCTTTAATTTTAGCTCTAAGCTCTTTAAAGTCCTGTATGGCTTCACCCGCCTCTATGTTTTGCACACTTATTGCATTTTCTGAATCATCTTGAGATGCATCTTGTTGTTTTTGCAATTCATTATCTAGATATTTCTGAATTAACTGTTTTGCAGTTTCAAATGCCGTTAACATATAACATAATATATAATATAACATATAACATATTATTTGTATTGTTTTATGTTATATGTTATTAATTTATGTTTTATGTTTTTTTATGTTATTTATGTTTAATAAATTTATGTTTAATGTAATAATTTGTTAATAATTGTTAATAAATGTTAATAATTTGTTGTAAAAATCTAATACAGTTGTTGTCAATAATCTAATAATATAATAAAAATCTAATAATTTAATTTGTTGTAAAAATCTAATATAATTTGTTGTAAAAATCTAATTCTATTTCTATTTCTATTTCTTATTCTATTTCTTCAATGTATTATATATTATTACAATATTACTTACTATTATATGTGACGTTATATCTTCTTTTTTATTAATCAATACGTACAACTTCACACGAAGGACATCTGTCAAAGAAAAAATGAGCACTGCAAGAATTGTCATATAGAAACGTTCATTAGCGCCTTTTGCGACAGAAAAAGGAGAGTCACGACGACGACCAGGACGTTTCTTAAATTTACCAATTTGAACTTTGCGTCACGATTGCGTCGCGATATCTCAGTTTGTAGAACACGGAGAAAAAAAATAAAAACACTTTTCTTATATAATTTGATACTCAGCTATCGATTAAGCGTAATTAAAATTTAATCAATGCAGTCATTGCTAAGATATGAAAATGTAGACCGAGTTCATCCCAAGGTCTCGCGTAAATACAGCCACGGGCGTCTCGCTGCCGTTCTACGCGAACTTTGCTGCGCGTGAACTTGGCGTCGAGATACCACCCGTGTCTCTTGATTACTTATACCTAGTGTGATGCATCATAATATATTATGTATAAATTTTAATATAATTTAATGTATATCTTTCTATTTGAAAAAGAATTATAATTTTGTATAATTCAATTTGAAGCATTTGATATAATTATTTCTAATTAGATATAAACTTTTTCTTCGAAAAAAATTTCAATATAATTTTATATAATTTGATATGGAGTTATAAATATTGTGATATAATTGCATATAATTTGTAATATATGTATCTCATTATATATAGATCTCATTATATATAATTATATCTGATATGATATAATTATATATAATAAGAAATAAACTTTTTTTCCGGATATATAATTAATTTGTCTATTTTTAATTGATAATTAATTATAATATAAGTTAAAAATGCTCAAGTAAAAAAGTATACACTTTTCAAATAAGATATTTTCATATTTTCTTCAAAAGTCTAAAAAAATTGTTTAGATTTTTATTTTAAATTATTTAATTTTCCAGATATTCTCCACAATTAAAAGAATACTGAACTCATTTGTATTACACTGACAAAATGCAGTATTTTTCATATCAACTTTTTTTTATTTAGTATTTTTATAGATTTGAAATCCTTTTTCATAATTAAAGTTTAGGCATTACGTATCTGTCATATAAAATTGATGTAAAGAACAAGAAAAATTTTTGTAATTCTTTGTTATTTTAATATGGCGTTCAGAAGCATGAAGTTATGTCAATATCTTTATACAAAAATTTTGTAGTCTGTACATACAAAACTAGTAGATTATATGAAGAAGCAAGTTGAGTTTTAGATACTTAAATGTTAGAATTAGATACCTAAATGAATTTAGAATACGTGATACAAATAATGTAAACGAAAATTTGTTCATATATGTGCATAAATATATATATGAGTGTAAGTATGTATATGAATATACTTAATAATTATTTTAATAAATCAGAATTATCTTATCAATGATAATTCCTTTAAATATTATAATGTTTTTTTCTCTTGCAGGTCTACACAAAATTTATGAATGTTTAAAAGATACATAAATGATGCTCTAAACAAAACTAATATATCAAATTTGATAATATAGTGACTTTGTCAGTCAGTAATCAGGAGACACGGTAATGTCTCATAATAAAACAAAAAGCACAAACATATACATACATAAAAATACAATACAATAAAAAATATATCCATTCAAAATGACAGTACTCATATTGCTCGTTAGAACTTACCTACAAGATAATGATGATGAAGTAAATGATGTTTATGCGTCATAAGATTATGACGCATAAACATCATTTACTTCGAAATGAACTATGACCAATTATCAAACTTGCCGCGAAATTCAATGATATCGTCGACCGCCAAGCGGAAACGTGGAAAAAGAGCAAATATGCTATCTCGCTCGTTCTTTCGTTCTCGATCCTATTTACTCTCGTTGTACATATTACAGAAAAAAAATGTCAAGCATAAAAGGTGTCAATTACCCTAACAACATATATATGTTGAGTATGTTCTGAGAAGATCGCAATGCGTATATTGCGATTATCTCAGAATATTCGCATACGTACTGCGATCGACTAAGTACGTTCTAAGTACGTTCCTATGTCCGGGGTAACATCTTCCATGAAATTTCGCCGCGAATATTCGCAGCGAAATGAATGATGATAATATTAGGAATGATGACAATATTAGGAAAGGATGAAAACGGGAAGTTTTCAGATTATGGTTGCGTTCCGATATTGATTGCTAGTACTGAAAATCTATAATATACGTGACACTCCTTACGGAAAATAAATGAAAAAAATGAAAAAATGATGAAAATGAAAAAATTAAAAAAAATAAGAGAAAGTGATGAAACATCTTTTATCTTAGTACCATCGCATGTTTCTAAACGACCACCCATTCAACTCCTGGCTCAATGCTGCTTCACTTCTATGTTGGGAAAACCTACTATTGATGATGATATAAATGAATATACAGAACTTCGACATAAAATATGATAAATCTGGTTAATAAATATTACTATATTGTCGTATAAACATCCGGGAAAAAAAGTTTATATCTAATTATATATAATTATATATAATTTTGTAAATCTAATTATATATGGATTTTGACCTGATCTAATTATATATAATTAGATAAAATTGTTTATGATTACATATGAACAGATCAAATTATGTATACTTATGACGATAAAATTACAGTTGCGTTCTAATATTGACTGTTAGTATTGAAAATCTATAATATATGTGACATAAAATATTCTTACAGAAAATAAGTGAAAAAAAATGAAAAAATGAAAAAAAAATAAGAGAAAATGATGAAACATTTTTTATCTTGTATTATCGCATGTTCTTAAACCGGTTACCCATCCATTTGGAGAATCCTGCTCGATGCTGCTTAACCTCGGTATTGGAATGAAATTTGCTACTAAAATGATCAAATAAGTGATTACGAGATCTCTGCTTAAAATATGATAGATTTGATTAATGAATGTTATTATATTGTATAAATATTGTATAAATGCGTTACTATATTGTATAAATATAATAATTTAATTTTAAAATCTCGATATGCATATGTAATTCTTGTAGATAATTTAATTACATATTACAGAGCCGTGAATCTATATTATGTTTAATATGAATCATTATTCTTATGAAAATGTTTATAAATTGTTATATATATTTTATTTATTTGTTAATGAATTTGTTAATAACTGTATTAAATATGGAAAATATTTTTTTTACTTAGTTATATTATAGTTATATTATAGTTATATTATAGTTAATTAAGAAAGATAATTAATAATATTATTTCAATATTTATTCATTAAAAATAATTTAAAAATGACGATTAAATGACGATATATTTATGGAATTTATAAATGACGCAATGTATAATATTTCGTGATAAATGTTACATTTATTTTACGTCATTATTTAATACACTGACGTCGAATGACGAAAAATGACTTTAAATCATCGTCACAGTGATGTCATCTTGCTACTTGGGTATATATATATATATATATATATATAATTAAATATTTTTAAATACAATTAGATCAAGCTTTTAATGGATTCATTTTTGTGGTAAATATGAAAAACTAATATATTTTTATAAGAATATTTATTTATAATATTTATATTTATATGAACAATCTATAAATATATATAACTATATAAATATATATAATAATGTATAAACTCTAATATATAAAATATTAAGTTTTTCGTAAAATAAACAAAGTAAAATAAACAAAGTAACCAGTGTAATTATATTAAACTTAAAATTTTCTTTAAGGATCCTTTATCCTTTATATTTGATTGAAATTATGTGTTCGTAAATTGTGTAGATTCATATATATGTATGTACGTATAAATCGTACAATATCAACTAAACTCGTAATATCTCGTAAATGTCTCTCGTTTAGATGTTATTACCCAGTTTGATGCATCATAATATATTATGCATTAATTTTTATGTAATTTAATGTATATCTTTCTATTTGAAAAAGAAACATAATTTTGTAGAATTCAATAAAAAGAGGAGGCCGACAAACGAGCGATTAAATTAAATGTTGTAAAAACACATTAGAGTAACACAATACTATGAGACGACGAAAGTCAACATGAAAAATAAACTAAATTTAAAATTGAACATTTCAGCTTCACAGAACCTTCTTTAGCAACACATTTAAAAACCCGATCCGAAAAGCTACAGATAATAAATTATCGGAGAATACAATCTTTCAAAGTGAACACAACTTATGACTGGGTTACAAACATGAAACAGCATGTTTAGTCATAATGTACAATTGAGTTTACACCGGGAATAACGAAGCATTGCAATATATAAATACCACATTCAAATTTTCTTATAAACGTCACATTTTAACAAAATATATGCAAGACAGAGAGAGAAATGTTCTTTGTTGATATAAATTAGGAAACCCTCTGTAGTTGAAAAGATAAGATACCTGCTCGGTAAGCAGGAGATCCAGGTTCGATTCCTGGCTGAAGTGATATTTTTCGCAAAAATAATTACGGATTTTTACGACTGGTTCGTGATCGGGCCTCGTCGTTGCATACGCTCTCTCTTCTTATCCTCTTTTTATAAAATAATAAAATAATGAACAAATTTAATAAAACTAAGATCACCAAATATAATTATTAAGATAATAATAAAATGAATAAACTTTTTCTTCAAAAAAAGTTTCAATATAATTTCATATAATTTGACATGGAGTTATAAATATTTTGATATAATTACATATAATTAGATCTAAACATTTTATCCGGAAAGAATTTCAATACAATTTTATATGGAATTATATGGAATTATAAATATTTTGATATAATTGCATATAATTAAATATAAACTTTTTACCCGAAAAAAATTTCAATATAATTTTATATAATTTGATATAGAGTTATAAATATTTTGATATAATTGCATGTAATGTAAATAGATCTCATTATATATAATTATATGTAATTATATCTGATATGATATAATTACATATAATTAGTTATAAAGTTTTTCCCAGATTGGGTTAGAAAAAGAAAAGTCTTAAATAGATAAAAAATATACATGTAATTTGGTTTTTATTGTTTTTAAATTAAAGATACTACTATTTGGATTTTATTTTTTTAAAATGGTAGTATACCAAATTTTTTGTACAATTAAAATACATAATTTGACTAAGGTAAACTTGTAACTCAATGTTTATAGGATTATAAAGGTTAAAGTCCATACATAATTAGATCTACAAAATTATATATAATTATATATAATTAGATATAAACTTTTTTTCCCGACGATATTGTCAATTAGATTCTATTTTTTAACTTAGTACAACAGTTTCTTTTTTTTTTCAAATGCACCCTTATACTTGACACTCTTTTTTTATCTTTTTTTAAAAAGGTAAGTTTTTAATGATATATATACTACAATATATATATATACTAAAAAATGTTTGATATGACTATAAAATTACTTTTTTACAAAAAGATAAAAAAAGGGTGTCAAGTATAGTAAGATTTATCTAAATCGCATTTATTTAAATATTCAAGATAAAAAAATAGAAATAAAATCTAAGTACATATCTTAAGAGTTTTCCTATTTAAATCTAAGTGTTATATCACAATCTTATTAAATTCCAATAGTTAAATTTTAATACTCAATCCTAATATGTATATCATTTTTATAAAAGATTTGATATAAAAAAAGTGACCAAGTTATAGTCCCATTACCCCGAAAGTTAAATGTACAATTGCTTTTAAAAAATGTAAATCAATCAATGATTTGTATCTTTGTATTCTCATTGAAGTCTTGTTATTGTAGAATCCAAATGATAGTAACTTTAATTTCTTTTTCAAATTATGATATCATAAAATTGCATATAATCTGATTTACTCAAATAATGTATATTTAACATAAATGATAGTAGCTTTCATTTTATCTCAATATATGTACATAATATTATCCTTCTATAAAGAATTTTTAAATACATGTATATTTGAATCAAATGGAAAATTTAATTACAAAGAATTAAAGAAGTAATAGAACAAAATGAAAGAAATTTAATTTAAATAAAAACATTTTTATGACAAAAAACTTGACACTGCTAGACCTTGGTTGAAATAATAACAAAGTAAAAATGAGAAATTTTTATTTAAAAAAGTAATTAAGACAAAGATTGAGAAGAAACATTGCGATAGCAATAAAAATAATCACTATGTGTATATTGTTGAACAATATAAGATTAATATAAAGTTGATATAAAATTAAGTTTATTTGTTATAAAATAATATGACGACATATATTATGTGCAAGAAACTGTATTCTTATTACTTTAGTGTTATTATTATATATATTATTAAATATATATATTTAAATTGTTTTTAATCCAGCGCCAAAGTCTAAGCAATATGAATACTGTCATTTTGAATACATGTATTTTTTAGTGTATTGTACTTTTACGTATATTATGCTTTTTTTAATGTTTAATATTTTTTCTTAATTTACTTAAGATTTGTTAAAGTATTTCAGAATACTGCTTTACAATTCTCTGAATATCTTGAAAATGTATAATACATGTAATTTTAGTACAAATGCAATATATATTTTTTTATATTTCTTTTAATGCAATTTCATTAAAAAGATAATACAATTTTATTAATAATTATTAATAATTATTAAATTTATGTTTTTGATATGCTGTTTAAACAAATATATCATAATAATATGGTCAAGAGTTGCACAACAATCTGTACAGACCATAATATCTGACCATAATATCTGATTTCTAGATTTGATTTCTGAAAGAAAGCACAAACGCCTATGTAAAAGGACAATATCAATATTTAAAAAATCATGTACAACATCAATAAGCAATATTTATATTGCTTCTTAAACTCTATCTGCAAAATAACAGATTATGGCACACAAACATCGGTCACTTACACTCCAAAACAATCATCATCAACTGTCAAACTTGCCGTGGAACTCAACAACATCGTTGTCAATCGGACGCGCGGAAAAGAGTAACCATACTATCTCGCTCACTCATTCGTTTTCTACTTTCTTATTCTTGTTATGTGTACACATCACTGAAAGCGAAGGCTGCGCAATGAATCTTGAATTCAATAGAGAATTTTATTAATAATTTTTTATTAATAATCCTTTTATTAATAATCAGTCAATCTGAATCGTGACATAAGAAGCAGAGACTGTAATTAGAGGTACATTTTCCAATTTTTCACGAGACATATACTTTGCTCGCCAATAATTTGCTGGATCCTACAGTGACCCTTATCGGTCTAATGATCCGCTGGGTCGATAAGATTAATAATGATAAATATATGTGGTTCAAAAGAGATATATTAGTAGTAATTTAGAAACATTTATAAGTGCATGAATTATGATTGTTATGCGGACAGCACATACATCTATACACATCTACACACATCTATATACACATATTGACAATGTTTCTGCGGCTTGCGGGGCCTGTAATCTCGGGGCTCGCACATTAACGTTCCGTGGCATTAAAGGATCCGCGGGACGCATGCGAGATTCGGCATCGCTATCACATATCGGCGGCTCTTATGTTCTTCCAATTGCCGAGAAAAACAGAGATCGTACATTTTTGGGGGCCGAGTCCGTGATCGCAGAGAAACGATGAACACGTTCAGTCCTGCGAGGTCCGCGATATACGCATCGAAAATGCGCTCTTATTACGTGTGTGCTGTATCGACTCAAGGCGACGGCCTTAGGCGTTGTCGTTCTGTCTCGTAACTCAGGCGGCATCCCCAAGCGCTTTCATCAAGTGGATCAAGGTGCTCGCTCCAGACGTAGTCACGACGTCACGCGCGTCGCGAGTACGCAATTTCAGACATTGCGCGAACATCGAATGTGAATGATGCATATGATACTATAGTGAACATTGTGATAAATCATTATAAACATTGTACAATGATTTGAACAATAAACGAAACCATAGAAGAAATGCAAGAAATGCAGTGCGATTCTTGTGCTGATAGATTAAACAATGATTGCAAATAATTGTACGAGAAGAATCGATCAATTACTTACTACTTAGCATAATTTATTCGAAGCACAACATGTTACAAAATACGAAGGCGGTTTGAAAAGTCAGTGCAAAGTTAGAAAGATAGCATCATTGATCAAGGTTATTTTTAATTAGTAGCATCTCTTGGAAGAACACACACTAAGTTTCAGCCAGATTGATCTATTTTTCTATACTTGGCGTTCGTCTGAATCGAGGAAGTCGAATGATTTCTAAAAAAATGGATGAAAGAGCACTTCGTGTGTTGATCAAGCATTACTTTATGAAAAGCAAATCGCTCAGGAGATTAAAAAGAAACTTGATGAAACGTTATGGTGAATCTGCATCTTAGAACGGTTTATAAATGGTTTTAAACGTTTCGGAGTGGCCATATGAGCACAAACTGAACGTTCTGGACGCCCTGTTAAGGCTACTACTCCAAAAATCATTGATAAAATCCATGATATGGATGATAGAAGAATCAAAATGCGTGAGATTGCTAGTGCTGTGGGCATCTCGAGTGAATGGGTACATAATATTTTGCATCAACATTTGGGTATGAAAAAGTTATCTGCAAGATGAGTGCCGCGATTGCTCAAAAACGAAATCGTGTGAAGTGTTCCAAAGAATGTTTGCAGCTGTTCCAGCGGAATTCACAGAACCTTAGGCGTCGTTTCATCATTATAGAAATATGGATACACCACTACACGCCTGAGACCAAAGAACAGACCAAACAATGGGTTGCTAGCGAGGAATCTGCACCAAAGAAGACGAAGATCATTCCTTCAGTCGGGAAGATTATGGCGACTGTCTTTTGGGATTCGCAAGGAATAATATTCATCGACTATATGGAAAAGGATAAAACTATTACAGGTAAATATTATTCATTGGATCATTTGAAAAACGAACTGCAAAAAAAATGTCCACGATAGAACCACAAGAAAGTCCTTTTCCATCACAACAATGCACCAGCTCACTTTTCCGGAGTTGCGGCCGCAAAATTGATGGAGTTACGATTCCAACTCATTCCGCATCCCACCTATTCTCCAGATTTAGCTCCCTCGGACTATTACTTATTCCCCAATGCGAAGAAATGGCTAGCGGGAAGCAGATTTCATTCAAACGAGGAGATGATTGCGGAAACGAATGTCTATTTTACACAGTTGGCCCAATCATATTATTCGGAAGGGATCAACAAACTGGAGCAGCGTTGGACAAAGTGTATAAGCCTAAAAGGAGACTACGTTGAAAAATAAAAAAGATTTATCACAAAAAAGTAAGTAGTTTTCATTTTTGCACGGATTTTTCTCGTATTGTGATTGAGTCTCAGATTAAATAAATTCAATCGAAATTAAAGATTGAATTAATTTTGCTGCAATTTTTTACATTGGCTACATTGGTATCTTACATTAGTATTATTCATAGCACTCATCAACTATCATCGATTATATTACAATTACTCTATGCTGTGTTTCAGATCGACTCGATTTCTTTCAGGAACTGATTCAAAAGTGAAATACAATACCGAGTTGCAATAAATATATTCTTTTTCTTTCACTTCTTCTGAATCTGAAAATTCTATTTAAACATATAACGTGAATACGAAAAATAAATAGATGAAAAAAATTTGTCGTCATATTTGTTTTTTTCATCACGTTAACTTTAAATTCAATCATGTTAACTTAAATCGTATCATACACCACTTAAAATTCAATTTTTCATCTTTAATTCGTCGTTTTGACTCCTCTTATAATAATCACAGCAATTATTATCCAAGTCATAATTGGAACGATGCAAATTTTATTGATATAAAGGCGCGCGATCCACTCGTTCGATAAGTTATGATGATACGTATATATGTTATCATTATCTATTGAACCGCGCCTGCCCTTGCAAAATCTATCACGCAACCCGACGTACTGCTTAATATGTTGCAACACCCTGTACGGCGCGGTCAGGGCCGACGCGCATTCCTCAGGTCGGTGCAGCCTGGAACGTAATCTTTGACGACTTCACGTAACGTAAATAGTAAGTGATATGGGGGCAGCAAAACAAAACCCCCACTACTTTCCCAGTGGCGTTAGGATCGTGGCTTCTACGTGGAAATGGAGCATTCTGATTGGCTGAAGGACATGGCCAGTGATAATTAGGTAATTAGTTCTAATTGAATTCTCCCATAGTTGATTGGCGCGTGATTGGATGCTCCCAAAGCTACCGAGGTCCGATTGCTTGTCGAAATGCTAGACAAAAAGGTATGGAGAAGGGAGAGAAAGTGTCTGAGGCTGTTCGAGGTCCGACAAAATGGCGTGCGAAGATGACGAACACCTGAGTAGAACATACTTCTCCTGACGAGAATGGAATGCGACTTTTATGGTATGGTAGACAGGATGGAACGAAGAAAGGAAACTGGTTCTTTGTATATGAGGGAAGTAAATCGGATTTTTCTCAAGAGAAAAGATTTCTCGAGGTTTAATAGCTAGCGAAAATATTAAAAATTAGTTCCGGGGTCTGATAAAACGGCGACTATAAAGATGATGAGCGTCTGAAGGGAATATACTTGTCCTGATGAGAATGGAATGCGAATTTTATGATATGATACACAGCTTGAGTCGAAGGAAGCAAATTGATTCTTTGTATATATAGAATACAAATCATGTTTTTCTTAAGACGAAAGGTTTCTCAAAACCTAATAGCTAACGAAACTATTAAAATTTCTTTCGGGACCGCTTGAAGTCCGACAAAACGGCGCCAGCGATAAGAAGGATGGCGAACATCTGAAGGGAATATGTTTGATCCTACGCTAATGAAAAGAGATTTTTGCGGTATGATATGTAGGACGGCCCGAAGATAGGAATCTGATACTTTGTATATATCGAATGTAAATCAAATTATTTTTAAGACGAAAGATTTCTCGACGCCTAATAGTTAGCGAAACTATTAGAAATTTATTCCGGGACCGCTCGGGATTCGATAAAGTGATCTGCAATAAGAAAGATGAGGGATGTCTGAAGGGAATACTTGACGAGAATGGAATGCTATAGGAAAACAGGAATGAATTCGCACTACATATTTTTCTAACGAACTCGGAGTTATATGAAGCTCTTATCCTATAACAAACGCAATGTTTGAAAAACTTTTTAGATATTTCTAGCTTGAAGTAATGTAGCTAGGATTAATTTTAGGTCGGAGTGAAAAAAAAATAAGAGAGACAAAGATTGGAATTTAAGTTACAAAATAATTAAGTTTATTGTTATATCATTGTACATATTATATCAATTCATAAATAAAAGTTACAAATTACGATTTGAGAAAATAATACGAACAATTTCATTAAATCTGAGAAGTTAATTCCAGAAATGTTAAATCGTTTATTTGCGTACGTACATTGCGCGCATTTCGTGATAATTTCCTTTTAAATTGAATTTTACAATATCACTATTTATGTAACTTTCGAAAGGTTCAATTCTATTTCTTTTATAAAATATTGCGCGCATTTGTTAACATTATCGGCCAAACTTTGTAAATGTTTTAAGTACGCGTCGACGCATTTCACAATATTTTCCAATTCGTGAAAAGCACTCTTCTGCATCATAATTGCGACAGCAAAGATTTTATCGCCTTATCGTCGATGGCTGCGAATTCGTAGTTGTCCTCGATGTTGAATTTCAATATTTTCCATAGCAATCTCTTCATTTTCTTTATACGTCAGTAATATAGACCGCGCACCATAAGAGATGGTAAAATTGATCACAACATTCTTGACAATGATAGGATCCGGTCTCAATTTATTGTTAGCGTTTAAATATTCGCCAATAAGCTCCATGTTGTTTAGGAATTGTTGTCAGGAATCAGCGTCGAAATAAATTCCTTCTGCATAATTACCGGTTAATTTAACCAGTTGCACGAAAACTCCTTCATTTGTCATTTGCAATCCAACGTGTATTCTTTTTGTGTGAGAGATGTTGAATCTATTATCAAGAGCAACATATCGAACTCATCGTTTCATTCCTTGTTACAATTTCCCTTCGGAATATCGTAGATGTACTTGCACTTCTCGGAATCGAAGCCATTGCTCGGCTCCGGAGTATTGCGCTTTTCGGTATCGGGAGCAGCTTTTCGGCTCGCCATTGTTCCTGCTTTCTTCTCAAATGTAACTAATAATCACAAGCGTCGAAATAAGAAGTAAAAGACTTCGGATTTATGAAGTTGAAACCTCAAAGGATGAAATTCGAATGAACTGGGTTATTATTTTGGGGTACTGGTGTTATTATTTTGGAGCAATTTAAACGAATTATTGCATTCAAATGTGAATCTGTCAACTGTTCGCGTAATCGCGATTTATTTAATTTCATAATAGAAAATAATTGTTTATACGAATATGTAGAACCGAATATACTCATTAGACTATACTCATACTTATTATTATTATTACTTTGATTATTCATCACAAACAAAATTACAAAAGTTGTTAAATTACAAAGTTGCAAATGTGTCTGATTGTTCTAGACAAGAGCAAAATTTGATTATACCATTGCTTAGTTATTGTTTTTCTTTTATTTTGAGCGTTTAGCAGATTAATGTTTAACAGATGTTTATTTTGAAACTGTTGGAAGTTTCTTCACGGAAAAAGGACTATTCTTCTGGATTTAAAAATATAATTTTAAAGCGCTAATTTCTGTTAAACGTGATATATGTATTCATAATTTTTCTGATTGTATTGTAAATTTATATTCTAATACATTGTTATTATTTAAATTATTGTTAAACATATTTAAATGTAATAATTATATTACACAATTTTTAATAAATTATATGCTAAAGCACAAATTTTGACAACTTACAATATTCAGAAATAGAGATAAGCATTTCAATTGAAATTTTCCTATAATGAATGCTTATTATTAGGACAATCAAAAATGCTAGAGCACATTTTTTTATTTGACTAATAAAAAAATTAATTAAATATAAGTTGAATCCATAAGAATTTATGCATTTTGAGTCCTATATATTACAACATATTTTTACATATTTCATCCTTAAACGATTTAGCTAAATTATTATAAAAAAATGTTATGATATTACAAAGATTTGAGTAATTTCAGATTGCACTATCATTCATATATACATGCATCATATATACATACATCATATATACATGCAACGCTATTTTTGTAAATTTGAAATGCGAAACTTTATCCTTAAGGTACAAAAAATATTAGATACATCCCTGAGATGTGCACAACAGGCGGGCATTCGTGGGCGCCCACGGGCACCCGTGCCCAATTTCAACGTTTTGCCGACCCCTTAATCGAGTTAACCGACGGACGCCGAGTTCAACGACGACAACAAGGTAAGTTATTTAGAAAACACGTTTCGTGAAATCCACGCGTATACGATGTTTGAGCAGACCGAACGATTACGTGAGGTTATCCTTCCATTCGCCAAATTTAACGCACGGCCTGGCTTTCGTTTTGTCCGGCACGAGACTTGATATGAGGACATATGGAAACTCGTGAGTTCGGTAGCGCAAAGCGCCAGGGATTTTGATATTGCGATGAATTTCACCATATTTTTTTAACGTAGTGGCACCTTTAAGGGCGAGAGATGTATCAAATAAATTAACACACGAAGGCGTCGCAAAACGATTGATTTTAAAAATACAAAATATCGACAATCTATGCCTTCCTCATTCCCTTGTAGCGGTGCGGATTCACTGCGAACGTGATACTCTGCTCATGGGGGAGTTGCATGAGAGGTGGGAATCCGTGAAATATGCGAGTTTGTTATAGCACGAGTTGACAATTGAGTTAACGAAGAGCGCGGATATCACGATCCCCAAGGAGGGTTGCGGATATAAAATCGAACGTTTTCAACGATTTCTCGCCGCCGAAAATATCGCTATAGTAATTTATAATTTTAGTAGTTTTGGTCGAGGTGGAAAACCGAGGTACAATGGTCGCGTATTACTCGCCTCCTTCGGATGTAAACCTTCGTATACATTAAATATAATGTATTACGAGGATTCGTGTCATTATAATCCTATATTAAATTTAAGAATTGCCGGTTCACGTAGCGGTTACTGCGAAGTATGCAACACAGGCTTTCGAAGTGACAGGGGACATCGCGCGAAAAAAATGGCCGCGGGGGCCTCGCCTCCGTGCGTAAATCACGATAGGGAAATAATCAGGTGCGAAACGTGTAACCGCACATTTTTCGGTAATTCTTGTTTTAAGCGCCATCGAGCGGAAAAATCATATAACGGAAAATCTCGCGCGAGCATATGTAATTCCGTAAATTTGTAGCTGCCGATTTATACGCGCAAACACGGCACATAAATGCGACACGGCCTTTTGTAAAACATGTTGTTCATTACAGCCGTCAAATTATCTGTGTTTCATGCGATCTCTTGCTCGTAAATGTTATGATATTACAAAGATTTGAGTACTAGTAATTTCAGACTGCACTATCGTTCATATATACATGCATCATATATACATGCAACGCTATTTTTGTAAGTTTGAAATGCGAAACTTTATCCTTAAGGTACAAAAAATATTAGCTACACCCCTGAGATGTGCACAACAGGCGGGCATTCGCGGGCGCCCACGGGCACCCGTGCCCAATGGCTGGTGACCCCGGCGAGAATACAAGTACCGTATAATGCGAGCAGAAAAGTCGTGTGAAAATAAAAATGATAACGTGGCGATGAACGAAGAAACAAATGGTCGTGTCGTATTTATATTTTACGATTTTGAAACACGGCAAGCTGAGACGCTCGTACGTCGAAAACGTGAGAATCCATGTACCGACTTTTTGCGTAGCGCAACAAATTTGCGAAGCATGTGCAAACGAAGACGATATGACGGTGCGCTGCCGATGGTGCGGAGTGCGCGAGTTCGTATTTCGTCTCGATCTCATGAAACAATTTGTCGCTTTCGCAACGCGAACGACAAAATGTTTCAAACAAATTATTTGTATCGCACATAATGCAAAAGCGTTCAACGTGCAATTTTAAAATATTTAGTAGAAAATCCGAAGAGCACCCATGAACCGTGCATTATTTTGACAAAAATCGTCATAATGACGATCAGACATACGAAATTTATCGATAGCATTAATTATATGCGTTTATCCGATTTATCTAAGGTCTTTGGTCTGAGCGATACATCGAATAAAGGCTGTTTCCCGCACTTATTTAATACTATCGATGATATATAGAGTCGTATATAGAGTCAACTCCCGACGTCGGATATTATTCTCCCGATCATATGTCACCGGAAAAACGTGAAAAGTTCCTCGCATGGCACGCGGAAATGGTTCGTAAAAATTATATTTTCGACTTTCAACGCGAAATTATCCGATATTATCGAAATGACGTAGATATCCTTCGACAAGCGTGCATGATTTTTAGAAAAATATTTTTAGAACATGGAAACGTGTGTCCGTTTGAGGAATGTACGACTATCGCTTCCACATGCATGAGAGTTTTTCGTAAAAACTTTTTGCGTGAGGAAATAGGAATCATTCCGCCGGACAGATACAGAAACGTTGACAGGCAAAACTCTGCAGTTGATGCAGATGGAACGCGAACTTGGACATCCTATTATCCACGCGGAGCGAGATCGCGAATATAAAATCGATGGCACGCCCGTCGATGGATATTACGAAATGGCTACGAAAAATGAATCACGACACTATATGCAATTTCACGGTTATTTCTGGTATGGATGCCCTTCGTGCTTTAAGGTAAATCATGATAGAACGCTTTCGTCTGCGAATTGTGGGGCTACGATCGACGCGCGCTACGAACAGATATCGTGGCGTCTTCGTAAACGCGGTTACCACGTGAAAAATGGAAGTGATCCTTCGATCGAATAATTTCGAATAAGGAAATGCAGAATTTTCTTAAAGATCATCCGTTGATAAAGAACACTTCTCTCGATCCTCGCGAAGCGTTTTATGGTAGAAAATATCGCACGCACGGAAAATATCGTCACGCGATACGAAGTTTCAGGAACAGAAAAAATACGTTACGTATGTTCTCTGTATCCGTTCGTATTGAAAACCGGTGTTTTCCCGATCGGGTATCCTAAAATTTACATCGGACAAGAGTGTTCTTCGTTAATCGGAATATTGCCAAATTATAATTTCAATTTGATCGAAAGTCTCGTGCAATGTAAAGTATTCCCACCACGTGATCTCTTTCATCATACTACCGTATTGCGTATGAAGTAAATTATTGTTTGCGTCGGAATTGCTGCAAAACGTTCTCGCAGGCTGAGTGTACTCACGAGAGCCTGGCGGATCGAGAATTCGAGAGTCCCTGAGTATCTTGTGAATTACGCAAAATCATCGAGAAGATGCACGTGTCGTTATCTCGTGATACACGTGTGAGCGAGATTTGACAATATAAAGTCGCGCGATACAATAGCACTTGTCAAGGCGGATTGAATATATTAATACCTTTTTGCAATTAAAACAAGAAGCGAGCGGATGGCCGAGCGAATGTGGGGAAGACGATGATGCTAAAGAGCAGGAATCTTCGGGAATATGAGGAAACCGAGGGTATCACGCTCGATAGACGAAACATCGCACGCAATTCGGTTTACATTCGGTCGCTAAACTCTGTTTAAATTCATTTTGGGGAAAATTCGGTCAACGATCCAATTTGCCAAATACCGAAATCGTGAAGTCTCACCATCAATTTATAATTTTGCTCACGAGTCCCAAACCGGAAATAACCGGATATATTACCCGTAAACGACGAGATAATATATGTGGAGATAATATTTCGTGGCGACTCCGAAAAGAGGCGGTCATATCTTCTCCGATTACGAACGTTGTGATCGCGGCATACACAACAGCGCAAGTATGATTAAAATTGTAGAGCATGATTAAAATTATTACTTAGAATTATTAGATAAACGAGTTTTATATTACGACACGGATTTTGTGTATATATGTATTAGTACCGGCAATCTGACCGAGTATGAATCGCGTACGGGGAATTTCCTGAGCGATATGACAGACGAGCTCGAGAACTACGACCGCGGTAGCTACATCGAATCATTCGTTTCCGGTGATCCAAAATTCTACGCGTACATTGTTCGTATTTCAGGTTTCGCACACACGAAACGTGTAAAGGGTATTATTTTAAATTCTCCGAATAGTTTATTAACATATTCTTCCACCATTTTTAAAAATAAAGTATTTACATGCACGTAAAAATTGATGAAATGTATGTGCACATACACAAAAATTGATTGAAATCTCTTTAATTTCCTTCCCTCGCGTATTCTATATTTTTTATAAAAACGATACCTTTCATAGAAAAGAAATGAATATATAGAACAAGTTTTAAAAAATTTTTTATTTCATATAAAAATATTTCATATTTAAGAAAAATGATAAGAAAAATGATTCTATCTTTAATTTTTTTAACGCAAACTATATGGCTAGTTTATAACGCTGTTTATAACGCTGTTTATAACGCTTTCTCTGGCGCGAGCATCTCCGAGGATAAGCTTGCTCACACCGCGAGGTGAATCAGCTCGCCTCTGCGCGATATTTCTTTCTACCCTTCGCAGGGGAACGCTGGTGCGAGCGTATCTTCGCCGCGGTAGGATCACCCGGACGCAGGGATAAGCTTACAATTCCCTCATAACTACCAGCCTTTATAAAATTGCGCACATACATGAATCTGCCATTTCATAAAATGGATGTGCAGTGGAAACATCTGTAAACGTCGATCATGTGAGGTCTCACAGGGTATGGGAAAACAATCTTTGTAAAGAGATTTCTTCGTCATTTATCCGAAATGACTAATGTATGTTTCAAAAGAATTTTGTTTTATTACGCGAAATGATAGGATGCTTATCAGCAACTTCAATACGAAACTCATTGATTTCGTCGCGGCGATCGAATTTCACAAGAGATTACCGCGTCCGGAAGATTATTTTAGCGATCATCCCGTCCAAAATTGATGATCTTATGAGAGAATCGTCCGCAAAGTGATCGTAGATCTGTTTATCAAGAGAAGTTTTCATAAGAATCTCAGCATAATTCTCATTACACAAAATCTCATTTCATCAGGGACATGGACAACGCGACATATCTCTAAACGCGAATTACTTTATGGTTTTCAAAAATCCACGGGATCGCGCGCAAATTCGTCATCTCGCTCGTCAAGTCTATCCTAACGATCAGAGTTTATTATCTTTATAATTATAAACAATCCAATTCATTATTTTTATAATTATATTTGGTGATTTTAGTTTTATAAAAAGAGGATAAGAAGAGAGAGCGTGTGCCACGAGGCCCGACCACGAACCAGTCGTAAAAATTCGTAATTATCTTTGCGAAAAATATTACCTCAGCCAGGAATTGAACCTGGATCTCCTGCTTACCGGGCAGGCATTTTATCTTTTCGACCTATCCTTTAGAAGCATGTGATGATATTTATCGCAATAACGTATTTAGAATAGCACGTCACAATTCAATGATACACACATATATACATACATTATAGTATACATATATACATGTATATTCTGAGAAAGTTTCTCGAGGGAGCGTACCACGATGCCACGTCTTAACCTTACGGAATTTATTGCTCAATCTAAAACAATCCGGATGAGTATCGTTTTCGCACATACATATTTCCCGATGATACGGTGAATTCTGTTTATATAGCGCGCAGATCCTTTTTCGGAAGTTTTGTATAAAAATATCCTCGCATTCTCTTGCGGCAGTCGCGCAAGTTCCTGGCAATGCAGAAGAGAAAATTGTCGGTTAATGCGAGAAAAATCGCGGGATGTTTGATCGGTAAGAAAAATATCTGTTTTCTCAAAACGCTGTGTTATTTGAACAAAAAATCAGCGCGCCTCTTTCTTACGCCAGGCAGGCGAAAAATTCATTTGTTGTATCTGCGTTTTCAATACTCTCAAGGGTAACATTCGAACACACTGAAAAAAATCATCTAAGCAAATATTACGTTCAGCCCGAGATAATTATTTTAAAGAGAAAATATGGATGGACTAGGAAGGACGCTCTAAATACCCTCTCGCAGGTGGACGCGCTGGAGCGTTCCTACGAGTCGGACGCACTGTGCAGATCCACGAGTGCGAGTCAACACCTTGAGAAAGACACTATGACTTCGACTGCGTGACGTACGTCCGTCGATCCGTAATTTAGGCAAGAGAATTTAATCTCTTTTGCCAGGGACAAGATCATGTGCGAACCTTGGGATAGCGGGGAAAGAGGGAGGAAATAAATAAATAAATAACTAAACGTCAAGTAAATTGAATTTACATATAATTGATAATTTTAAATGAATACAATTTTAACAAAAATTTAATTTTAACAAACTACAAAGATTTATGTGATCATTATTTCTAGTTTTTATGTTACCTAAGATACATTTACCTAAGATACATTTAATGGGATTTGTTCGTGTGTGTGCGTGTGCGTGTGCGCGTGTGTGTATGTGTGTGTGTGTTATTTTTTATGATGAATTATGGAGGAGTATAATCCTGATCCTCTTTCGGAGGAGGAGTTTCTAAATCACGATAGAGGCAAGGTTCTTCCAATAGGTCAGGAGGAAAAGAATATTCTTCTTGTTCCCGGGAACTTGGAGATAGGTCACTAAACTCTAGAAGGGGGGATTGTGTGGGGGATGGTGGTTCAGGTGAATAACTGGGCGTTATAGGAGAAAAGGAAGGGGATTCAAGGAAGAGACGTCGGGGAAAGGGCGAACAGAGAATTCGGGGAGAGACCTGGACCTGGAATAGTCGAGTCGTGTAACCGTGATTCCGCGGTTTTTGTGAAATTCTGGCTCGATTCCCTCGTGATGTTAATGGCCACTCGTCGAGCCCATCTATTTCGCCGATTTCTCTAACGTTTAGATCGTGGCGGTTTCGAAGTCAGTGCCTTGTTTCACTAGGAAAACAAGTGAGTCAGTAAGGAGAGAAGAGAGGAGTATTAAGAGAAAAAAGTTTAGCGATTATTCGGCTACCATGAACTTTCCATGGCCTTCCTCGAAATTCGGAAATTCTCGAGGTCCACAGCGGTTAGTAAAAGTAGAAAGAAAGAAAGATTTACCGATTATTCGGCTATCATGAACCTTCCAGGGCCTTCCTCGAAATTCGGTAACCCTCGAGATCCACAACGGTTAGTAAAAGTAAGAAGGAAAGAAAGGAAGAGAAATGTAAAGAGGAAAAGCAGATCAAAAGGACGTGGAGGAGAAATAAGAGAATATAAGGAGAAGAGACCCGAAAAATTGTTATTCGAGAATTATGTAAATTAAACTTACTGTTACTTAGTTGACAGGAACTTGGAAACCGAAGGGGCGATGGTAGTGGAAGCGATGTCACCAGGAAGACTTGCTCACTGTTCAATTAGGCTATGCGTTGATACTAAATGTATAAGTCGAGTGAAAAAAAAGAACCAGATCGAACTGAATGAAAGGAACAAATGCTCTCGTATCTTTAAGAGCGCTATATATATATGTGATTTCGTTGAGGAAAACATCTGTACACTTATTATTCTTCCGTGATTAGGATAATAGGGATTATCCGCTTAGCCGAATTCCAGTAACCGATCCCCAGAAGAAATCAGTTGCGTAATCATTGCGATGTAACAGCGTTCCTCAACAGAACATGTGTCACTCGTTTATTCGCTTAATTAAATTCTAATAACTGATAGCCGAAAGAGAAGAATCGTGCAGAATCGTCACGACGTAACACAAATATAAAACAACTTTGCGTCACATAGCGAGAAAACGCGGAAAAGTAAGAAAAAGCTATTACTACAGCAATGCGGATTTTTACCGTATCTTATCGGGCCTATACTATCCTTCCTATTTTCAAAAATTATCGGTGAATAGTCGGAAAGAAAAGCGTCGAGTTATGAAAAGGGCAAAGAAGATGATCTTGATTTCTATGAATAATCTCGAAAAAATGCAGCATCGCTTCCAACAACATCAGCATTCGGTAATAGGCACGACGGAAAACTCCGTACGACAGAATTCGGAGATGATACATGGAGAAAATTTAAATTCTGTACTGTTTACGTCCGGGAGACTTCACGAATTCTTCTCTTTCGAAAAAAAAACAACAGCTGCTAATCTGTAAACGAAGCGCTTCGAACGATCTAAGGAAACCCTAAATAAATAAACAAAAATTCCTCTCGAGATATGTTTCACTATCAAAAAAAATTCTTGGGATAAATAGTTTGTCGGCACCGATAAGTTTATGACCTACCAATAAAAAATTAATATTAAACAAAATTAATATTAAATTAATATTAAACAAAAGCAAATTCCTAACGGATAAGAAACGCGTCGAATCGTTCGAGGGTGACACTCCTCAAATTGGTGGAGAAACTAAGGGAAACGCCAAAGAAGAAATGATTAGCGGCCGTTGGCGGCCACTCCAATGAATGATTGAGGGTGTGGAATGGCGGGAAAATTTTTACTAACTAATTCCACCATTCGCTAGGAAATCTGGAAATATAAAAACAACCACAATTCACAGAACACCGCTCCCCTCCTTCCTCTATACTCACAATTTTCCTAAACCATCATTCGACAAGCTAACGCGGAAATCTATCACGCCCTCAGATATTCCCACCCCTTCGGAACCCTTTAAAAAACCGCGACTTGGAGCGGATCGCTCTCTTCCCGTTTCTCATCGCTCCACGTCTTCACGGACGGGACCATCCGAAATTGTCGACAAGTCTTTTTTATCAGTTAGAATCTGTGCGCTGTTCTTACATTTTTCGTGTGATTCGACCCACGATCCAATCTAGCCATTACACTTCTCGACCATCACCAGCGACCGCTACAATAAAAGTAAGTCCATCTTTATCACTTTTTCCCGCGGTAGACTGGCAGTTTGATTCGCGACCTCTATATATTTGTCTCATTAAAACACTCCAACATTCCAAATTGGCAAGCCGCCGATTAACTCGATGAAGCTACCTTCTCCGATTTCTTCACACTCCGACTTGGCAAGCCGCCGATTAACTCGGTGAAGCTGCCTCCCCCGATTCCACAACATTTCAACCTGGCAAGCCGCTGATTGATTCGGTGAATCATCATTCGGCTGCCTTATCACGATTCCTCAATTTCTCTTTCATCTGACTCTCTTTTACATAGTGAACCAAACAAACGCCATCCCGAATAAACGAAACGGGCATTACGACACCGTCGGGAGAAGTCTAATAAGCGGATTCGTCGCGAAACCGGCCACGCCGAAGAACTCGCGGAGCAATTGATAGGCGTAGAACCGAGCTAATATCACCTTGCAACAGTACGTCATCGCCCTCCGCTCCGCGGCAGATTTTGAAAAACAATGTACTCCAGAGAACTTCGACGTGGAGAAGTTCTTCAATCTCATTCGCCAATTTCCCCGCTCTCCCACCCATCCACCTTCTGGCACCTTCTTCATTAAAAGAAGGTTCAAACCTGACAGCCAGTTTTGGGATCAGATCTCAAAACACCAAATTACTGATACCATCCCCATGTATATTTCCCGTGATCCTCTTCCCTACCTCGTCCCAATCAAGGCTTTCCGCAGCGCTCACCCTGATCCCCCGCCACACCTGCAACCTGATCCCATCAACATGCTCGCGATCACCAATTTTTTACCCCAATTGGAACAATTGGGTATATAAAATCCAGATTTTCTTTTGTTTGTTGTTATTAACTATTATTCAAAATTTATATATAAAATTTGTTTTTTTCCTTTTTGTAACCAGTATCTCAACCCTTTAATGTACACAGAGAAATTTCCGAATAACATTGTAATTCATTTTTTATTATTATTATTAAATTAGTTAACCCGAATTCCCGAATTCTCAATTTCTTTACCCTAAAACTTGACCTCGAGTCATTCACGGCTCCCTGAGGATCGCACGAGGTTCATCCCTGGTAAAAGAGATTCGGTTCTCTGACCAAAAAACGGACCACCGATAGCGCGGGCGCGGGTAAAGGTAATAACGTCACCGACGCTGACCCGATTCCTGCCCCCTTAACGCGCGTTCGATTCGCGGATCGACCTCACGACGTCGTTCCGTGAGAACAGAAAAGGTTCCGTGCGTCCACCCGAGTTCTCCTCCTCCTGACGAGAGGTATTATCTTTCCTCAAGAACCACGGACGTAACAGTACAAACAATCGGAACGACTTTATCGCGACTCGATTCAGATATGAGCAGGATTTTTAATTCACTCTGCGCGATGTGAGAAATAGAAATTGTATAAGGAAGTATTGTACTTCGGCGATATTTTCATTTTGATAAAACGCAAAAGGAAGATTCAATGCATAATGCCGATAAGAACAATTCAGATGCGCGGAAGGGAGACGTGCCGGAACCGGCGCGCGAATCACAAACACCGAGCAAACTTCCTCATCTTGACGAGTATATAAGTAATACACTACAGGCCGACTCTTTGCGTAGGCACGAACAGCAAAGCGTCGAAAAAATATTAGAAAATATGCCGAATAGTTTTCGTGCCAAGGCGCGTTTATTTTTGAAACATTTTATTGATAAAGCAATACCCGCGAGAATTACTTGGGACGAAGAAGAAATCGTGATCGAACTCCATAGTCTCAAGAGTTATAACGATGGATTTTCTTATCTGCTCGTGATTATCGACGTACTTAGTAAATTCGTCTCGGTGAAACCGTTGTGGGATAAAACGAATAATTACGTGACAAGGGGCTTTCAAAATATTTTCTCGAGAAGAATGAGTGCCCATGTATTTACAAACCGACAAGGGTAAAAAATTTATCGCGCAACCATTGCAAGATTTTTTGAAAGAAAGAGACGTTATTGTGTAGCTCGCAATCCAGACATCAAAGCCGTTGAACGCTTCAATAGAACGTTGAAGGAGCGAATGTGGCGCTATTTTATGCATAAAAATACGCGGCGTCGATGTACAAGATCTAATCGACAATATATTTTATCTTTTACTTTAAGGAAATACAGCCTAAGATACATATCTCTGTAGCTTCATTGAAAAATTTCTTTACTCTAATCAATGTGGTAGTAGTTTTAATTCTTTAAAAGTTTTAATTCTTTAATTCTTTAAAAAAAATTATGTTACGAAATTTCCATACCTAACTCAATTCTAGTTGTGATTAAACTAAAAAATAAAATCTAAGTGCTAATATCTTTGTATTTTCATTGAAGTCTTCCTATTCTAACCCAAGTGATATTAGCTTTAACTAAAAAACAAAAAAATTTGTTTTTACATTGCCAACTTAACTCAAATGATATCATTTGTATAAAAAATTTGATATCAATAACTGGCGCCAAGTTATAATCCTATAAAAATTGCGTTATTCTATTAAAGTGATATCTACTCAAGTGATGTGTATTATTTATTAATTTAAAAAATAAACTGACAGAATCTTTTATTTTAAGAAAATAAAACCTAAGTGATACATATCTTTATTGAAGAATCTCTTTACTCTAACCCATGTGGTAGCACTTTTAATTTAAAAAAAATCATTGAAGTCTTCCTATTCTAACCCAAGTGGTATTTTAATTAAAAAAAAAAAATTGTTTCCGCATTGCCAACTCAACTCAAATGATATCATTTATAAAAGTATAAAAGTTTTGATATCAATAACTGGCGCCAAGTTATAATCTTACTATAAAAATTGCGTTAAAGAAAATCAAAGCTAAGTTGTACGTATCTTCATTATTAAAGAATCTTCTTACTTTAATTCATGTGGTAGTAGGTTTAATTCTTTATTTGAATTTTCAATGAAGAGTTTTCCTATTATGACCCAAATGATACTAGCTTTTAATTCTTTAAAAAGAAAACTTTGTTTCCACCTTACCAATTCAACTCAAATGATTAATGAGTAATAATGTATAAAATTTGTATAAGATTTGTATAAAAGATTTGATATTAATAATTAGCGCCAAGTTATAATCCTATAAACATTGAGCTAAAAGTCCACCTTATATATTTTAAATTATATATTTCATTTGTATAAAAAATTTAATATACCATTATTTTTAAAAAATAAAATTCAAGTGGTAGTATCATTATTTAAAAATAATAAAAACCAAATATGTATATCTTTCTACCCATTCAAGATTCTTTCTTTTCTAACCCAAGTGGTAATAATTATTTAGCT
The DNA here is from genome assembly GCF_055798465.1 of Pogonomyrmex barbatus. Classification (NCBI taxonomy): domain Eukaryota; kingdom Metazoa; phylum Arthropoda; class Insecta; order Hymenoptera; family Formicidae; genus Pogonomyrmex; species Pogonomyrmex barbatus. The sequence goes on along the minus strand of NW_028297111.1, from coordinate 5,660,116 downwards.
TTAAAATTATTATATCACAAAATTGTTTTACTCACTAAGTTTTTATCATAAAGAATTAAAGTAACGGTACAAAATAAATGATAAAATTTTAGTTAAATAAAAAAAATTTTTATGTAAAAACACTTGGCGCTGCTCGACCGAATAAAAAAAATAATAATTAAAAATGTATAACTAATGATGAAATTATTTGAATGTTATAAAGACTTATTGTTCCATATGTATGATAATTACAATATTATATTTATATAAATATATATTACAAATATATATATATATATTTGTACAATGAATGATATAATGAATTATACAGTGAAACTTAAATTAAACTTATATTAAATCTTAAACCTACTCCGCATAATCGCGTTTATAATGCACGCTTCATAAATGTAAAATTAATCCTACATTTAAATCTAATTAGTTTTACAATTTACTCTTGTGACATTCCTAATTTTTTTCATTTAATAGAAGTTTGATATATATATATATATATATATATATATATATATATATTCGTGTTCTTTTTAATTATATGTTTAGAGGTCTGAACAGCGCCAAGTGTTTTTACATAAAAATTTTTTTTATTTAACTAAAATTTTATCATTTATTTTGTACCGTTACTTTAATTTTTTGTGATAAAAACTTAGTTTGAGTAAAACAATTTTGTGATATAATAATATTTTAAAGCTAAATAATTACAATTACCATTTGGGTTTGAAAAGAAAGAGTCTTGAATGGGTAAAAAGATGTACATATTTGGTTTTTATTATTTTTAAATAATGATACTACCACTTGAATTTTATTTTTTAAAAATAATTTGTATAAAAATATTAAATTTTTTATACAAATGAAATATATAATTTAAAATATAAGGTGGACTTTTAGCTCAATGTTTATAGGATTATAACTTGGCGCTAATCATTAATCAAATCTTTTATACAAATTTTATACATTATTACAATCATTTGAGTTGAATTGGCAAGGTGGAAACAAAGTTTTCTTTTTAAAGAATATAAAGCTAGTATCACTTGGGTCATAATAGGAAAACTCTTCATTGAAAATTCAAATAAAAAATTAAAACTACTACCACATGAATTAAAGTAAGAAGATTCTTTAATAATGAAGATACGTACAACTTAGATTTGATTTTCTTTAATGCAATTTTTATAGTAAGATTATAACTTGGCGCCAGTTATTGATATCAAAACTTTTATACAAATGATATCATTTGAGTTGAGTTGGCAATGCGGAAACAATTTTTTTTTTTTAATTAAAATACCACTTGGGTTAGAATAAGAAGACTTCAATGATTTTTTTAAAATTAAAAGTGCTACCATGGGTTAGAGGAAAGAAATTCTTCAATAAAGATACAAAGATATGTATGTATCACTTAGGTTTTATTTTCTTAAAATAAAAGATTCTGTCAATTTATTTTTTAAATTAATAAATAATACATATCACTTGAGTACATATCACTTTAGTAGAATAACGCAATTTTTATAGGATTATAACTTGGCGCCAGTTATTGATATCAAATTTTTTATACAAATGATATCATTTGAGTTAAGTTGGCAATGTAAAAACAAATTTTTTTGTTTTTTAATTAAAGCTAATATCACTTGGGTTAGAATAGGAAAACTTCAATGAAAATACAAAGATATTAATACTTAGATTTTATTTTTTAGTTTAATCACAACTAGAATTAAGTTAGGTATGGAAATTTCGTAACATAATTTTTTTTAAAGAATTAAAACTACTTCCACATTGGTTAGAGTAAAGAAATTTTTCAATGAAGATGAAGATAAAGAATTTCAGCTACAGAGATATGTACCTTAGGCTGTATTTGCTTAAAATAAAAGATAAAATATATTGTCGGTTAGACTCGATTTTTTAATTTGCTACACAGTTTCTTCTTTTTTTTCAAGTACATTCCTACACTTGACATCTTTTTTTTATCTTTTTTTTTAAAAAGGTCATTTTTTATAACTTGACGCCACTTATTGATATCAAATCTTTTATACAAATGATATCATTTGAGTTGAGTTAGCAATGTAAAAAATATTGTCACATTCTATTTTTTAACTTGGTTTTACTTGGAGATACGATCACTTTCTATTCTTGTTCTATTTCTTTAAACTAAAAAATATTGTCAGATTCTATTTTTTAACTTGGTACAACAGTATCCTTTTTCTTACAAACGCGTCCCTATACTTGACACCCTTTTTTTTACCTTTTTTTAAAAAGATAATTTTTTTAACGACATCGCATTTTGTTAAGCATCTTTTCGTGTTTAAGAAGTGCGCCTATGCTTGATACTTTTTATATAATATAATTGACATTTTCTTTATATAAACAATATTTTTGTTAAATATAACTATGATATTTTGCTTAATACACGTTGCTATATACATGTTTAGTAACCATTTTTTATAGAAATAATATATATAGAAATAATATATATAGAAAATATAGAAATAATATATAAATATCTTTAGCACTTTTAGGCCATTGCTTTTTTATAATTTGCGCATCATCAATTTCAAACCAAGTGCTAGATGTTCCTTCTCTACACTGTCTGTACATCGTATAATGACCCTTTTTAGATACAAATTCCGTGATGAAAAATAGCATTTATTACTTTATATGCTTGTCCAGCTATTAGTATTTTAGTTGTCGATACATCACGCAAGCTAAATTTGTGTGGTATTTTTACTAATTTACCATCCTGTAAAGAAAATAATATTAAGTGTATAATAAGTATGTCTTTCGTTAAAACCAATTCATTTTTAAATAACATGTTTCATTTCTTTCACAACGTTCACATGGTTTGATAGTTCAAACGATTAACGCCAGTGTGATAAATGTAGTTTTTAGTAGATCATTAAGATCAAAACTTTTCTTTTTCATATTGCTAACAGAAATGGAAAGAAGAGTGTTATTTTTAATAGTAACTTTTGTATCACTACATGAATTGCATCGACAAGTTGCAATAACTTGATGATTTACTAGATTTTGTATATAATCATATTTTGTACAGAGAGCTGTAAGAAATTCAAGTGCGTCTCGTTTTATAGCAACCGAAAAATTCTCTCCTAAAGATTTCCGTATTTCATAGGTATCCAAATTGTTTCCATATCGATGTGCAAGTAAATTTAATACATCCAGTTTATCGTAATTTAACAACTGTTTTCTGATAACTTAATGCAATAAACATTGTAATATTGCATTTGCATAACATGAAACCTTGTCTATATTTTGAAAACCATACATAATCCATTTGGTATCTTTTGAGAGAGCCTTTTGATCTTACTCTTGAACAGAAGTAATTGTTTTCAATAATATCCATGGAACATCTTTAACTTTACGATAACGCTCCTTCGAAACAATAATCATTTCTGATTCTGAATTATGTATTCGTTTTAACCGTTATTTGTGTTAACCGATTATATTCTATAATAGCTTCTTCACTAGCAAATATGGATGAAGGGTCAAAATTAATTAAATGCAATCCATCCAGAGACGTTACCCAAGATAAAGCAACATAAACCACAATTAAATATGAAGTTACCTATATCCATAATAGCGTTTTGCAAACTTAATCCCTGACTTTTATGAATAGTGATACCATAACTCAAGGATAATGGAAATTGTTTTCTAATAACATATGCTCTATCCATCACTTAAAACTTAACACTCATTCAACAAAATACTCCAAACCAGACGGTAAAAGAAGTTTCATCTTTTCTTAGTCTTATCTTTATATAGTCAGTAATTGTATCCTGTACAACTGAAATGACTGTAACTATTGTACCATTTACAAGATCCAAACTAGTATCAATATTGCGTCTTATCATAACTTTCGCTCCAATTTTAATTATAATTTGTTTTAAAAGTCCAGCTGTTCTAGTATTATCATCATCGTTACCTGTCAATATCTTTATTACCCTTTTTTTCGTATATGAAATACAATCAATTGTATCTTCAGCTATTAATAATATTTCTTTTGAAGCAATACGATTTAACATTGCAGTATTAAGAACATCACACATATGACAAGTAGGTAATAAACAAACGGTATCAGATGGTAAATTATTAATAAAATCACATAATTTATTTACTCTTTCTTTGAAAGATTCACTCTTAAAAGATATTTTTCTTTTTTCGAGAATCTCACAATCATATTTGATTAATAAACCAACACGAATTCTCGAGAGTAATTCACGATAAGATCTGTCTCCTTGTTGGCGCATATTGATCGTCAATTCGTTATAGTCAAATAAAGTTGTCCATAGATTAGTAGCACTTAAAGAACCAAGATATTTACGAATTTTTCCTCTGATAAATGTATAAAAGCAGGATCTTCATGTACGGGAAGTAATTGAAGCAAATCTCCAAATAAAAGGATATGCTTTTGACCAAACCAACCATCATTACCACCAACAGTCAGTAGTATCGAATATTTCGGATAGTCGTAAATGTATATATATTAAAATCAAATTTGATATCATTGATACTTCATCAATTATTATAAGAATAACATCTTTGAGATCGGCTCGTATAATTTTCAAAACGTGGTCAGATAATTGTTTATATTTAGGAGTATGACCATGTTCAACAGGTAACTGGAGTAATCTGTGAACTGTCAAACCATCTATATTAAATGCTGCTATACTAGTGGGTGCTGTTATGGCAGTATCTTTGTTAAGATTTTGTTTTATCCAGCACTAATTGTTTTAATCAGGAAACTCTTGCTTTACCTCCTTCTCCACTAACATATAATCGTAGTAATTTATCTGACGGTAATGGTATTAATGATTCTATCAAATATCCTTCTTTGATCTACATTCAGTTTAGAAATCATTTCAGATATATCTATTTCCTGTTTGTTCCCAAGATCTTTAAAATCCTGCATCGCTTCACCAGCTTCAACATTTTGCACACTTATTGGGTTATCAGGATCATCTTGAAATAAATTTTGTTTTGCTAAATTATCTAAATGTTCTTGAAGTAATTATTTTGCAGTTTCAAATGCTTCTTGCAATTCCTCTAACTTTTCGTGATACTGCAATGCATTCACAAGATGTAATTTTACATTGTGAAATGATTCCGCATAAGTATCATATCCATTTTTAAGTTTTTCTATTTTCCGCCGGTTTAAACAAGAAGTAATGAGAAGAAATAATTTTCTGGCCGCGTTTTAACATCATATCTATAGTGATTGATAAAATATTCATGCTGTCGTCGTTTAAGATAACAATCATTAGTCATCTTAAAGAACTCAATTTTTTTACTTTGTGGTTTTATTTTCGTAATGTCAAACCACTGTGCAAATTCATATAATGACATCGATTCTAATTCTTCTGGTCTCTCTGGATAATGATTATCTATTAAAGATGGATAAAATATGTCTGTAGAATTTTTATCAAGAATTTTAATTTCCTTATAGCGTTTAACTTTCCTATATCGTATCTGATTAACATCTAACCATCTAACAATCATATTTGGATCAGTCCCATATAATAGAATACTCAGCAATGTATCAGCAGCTTCAAGAGCTCCACATTCCTTATTATTCATAAAGCGCAAAGCAATATTCCAAAGATAGTTCGCCAGCGATTTGTTCTTATTATTTTTACTATCAAGGACAGAATCAGATAATTCATTTTCCTGTCTTATTCAAATACTTAGTAACATAATAAGCAAGTAAAGATGATTTTTCACCTATAAATTGTATATTCATGTTTCCTTCCCGCAATAAGAAGGATGGAATTATAATCATTTATACCAATTTCGGTATCGGTTCGAAGAAGGTCATAAAGACTACTTTTATATTTTAATTGTTTCCTTTCTGCTATTGAACTTGACATCTCTCATAACAAATGTTTCCGTAACAGGACGTGGAAAATCGAAACGACATATACGAACAATTTTACGTCCTACCTTCTTAGAACGAAGACAATAATCGTTATGTTTGTGTTGTTGATATGTATTAACTCATCTATATAATAATGGTGAAATATTTTTATCCGGCAATTTACAAGTTATATGTTGTAAAATAAATGTAGACACTTCTTCTGGAGAAGATTCACCAATAATTGGTGTATTTTTAATCCAAAGTAACAAATGAAAATGTTGAATACCTCTACTTTGATATTCTCGTCGCCAAAAGTAATGTATTACTTCTCCGATCGGATGATCTTCGAATTGCATCGACCATTTTTTCATAATTTATTTCTTTTTGTCTATTTCGTTCATGCTGAAAATTTTTTAAATAACGTATTCGCTTTTTTGCGCAATTATTTTCTAAATCTCTTTTGTATCGAAGCACTTGTTTAGCACGATTATTTTTTAAATCTCTTTTGTATCAATGTATTTGTTTAATACGATTATTTTCTAAGTTCTGCTCGTATCGACGACGTTTTATAGCACGATTATTTTCTAAATCCTATTGGTATCGATGATGCTTTACAACATGATTATCCAGATCCTGTTCGTATTGATGACGTTTTCTGGTAAAATTATTTTTTAAATTTTCTTTATTTTGATTTTTCTTATTTTGAGAACATTTAATTATATTTCTTTCCTGAATATTATTAACTGATACTTCCATAACATTGTTTGAAGCACTTTGCATTAATTGTAAAACTTCTGAATATAAATGTTGATCTTTATTTTGAGAATGCTCATTTTTATTTTGTTCGGTTTGAATATTATTAATTTTTTGTGTTAATTGTATTTCTTTAGAAACTTTGCGATAATTGTATTTCGTTTGTTGTACTTTGAAGCATTAACTGTATTTTATTTAATTCTTATTTAGTAGTATAAATCTCGCGACATTTTTTTAATTGAGTCGCTTTTTATTGTTCATGTTGACGTATTTTTTTTCTGTTTCATATTGACGTATTGTTCGTATTCGAATTGCTTCAACTTCTCTCGCTTGTATTACTACTAATGGAAGTACTTTTTGAACACTATATCGCGAGTCTTGAGGAAAATGCTCAATTACATTCAAGAATTTATATTAAATGCGAACGCATTAACTTATGTTCATACTTCACTTTGTCAAGTTTAATATTAAATAATAATGAAGTCGCAAAAGCTATTGTGAAAACATCGCAATCACTACCATTCGGTTGATATTGCACAGGAAATTTGACGAGATTTTTGACGAAATCATGTGTTGGAAACAATCTTTTCAAAAATTGTTTATGATGTTCGTACAATCTTTTATTATTTAAGGAATCATATATATATATATATATATATATATATATATATTTTTTTTTTTTCTTATCGTAATAGCTACATACCAATGTCCATCTGATGAACTTGATGAACTGTGTAATATCCATCGGTATGGATGATATAGTATCAAGTAACTAAACTGTTTCCATGTTTCAACAGGTGCATATTGTGAACAATTTCGTAAAAGATTTTGAAAATGTTCCATATGGCATGTCTGTCAACCATCTACCCTGGACAATTATGTTTTTCTCTGTAGGCTTTAAAGTTATAAATTTCTTTGTCTGTACAGACATTTTTATCTAAATTAATTTTTTTATACTATGTGTAAACAATTAAAGCGTTAATAACAGCTGATATTTTTCAGTACTTATGGCAACCGTTATACAGCGCCAAACAGCTGATATTTTTAAGCGCTTATGGCAGCCATTATACAGCGCCAAACAATGGATGTTTTTTAGCGCTTATGGCAGCCGTTATACAGTGCCAAACAGCTGATTTATATGTATTGCAGCTGTTTTGTATATTATAGCTAAAAAACTGTATATATACTAAAAAACTATATATATGTATATATATATATATATATATATATATATATATATATATCTCAGGAGACCTGAAAAAAAAATATATATAAATTAAACTTTTCTCTGAGTGCTTAGAATACTAATTCTACAACTATGTCCTTTTCGGCCCGATTACAAAGGCGACGTCTACTGAACTCCTACTACCAATCGAGGCTCAACGACCGAGTCGCCAATCGCTCTCAGAAATGTTTCATAAAAAAAATGTGTCCGAATTATATCTTCCGCTAATTATCATTAAAGCAGTTTTCTTATTACATATAATTTTTACATAATTTTACATAATTTTTATTTCCAAAAAGCATAAAATTTTCTTTTCAATGTATTATATGTGTTATATATAAAATAATATTTATAATAATAGTTTTAACAATAGAGACTTCTAACATAATAAGTACTATTATTAATTTATAAAATATAACACATATATTAAAAAGAAAATTTAATGTGTAAAAATAAAAATTATTTAATATATAAAAACTGTTTTATAATAATTTGACAAAAGATATGACCTATACAAGATGTCCTTGATGCAAAGCAATCGATGGCTCGAGTCTCCAGCCGTAGTGATGGAACAGTAAGTGTTACCTTCAAAATCAAGCCGAAAAGTGCAACTGCTTTTTCTTAATAATTGATATATGAATTAATATATATATTGACATCTAAGACATGTAATATTTCGTCATAGAATTGATATTGATATTTTGTGATGTTTCTATATTAATTATGCGTATGTAATGTACAAATGTATAAATATTCTTTATAGAAGCAGAAATAATTTCTCAATAAAACTATAATTGTATATCATATCAATATTTTTACGTGTTAACAATTCTCGTTGTTAAAACGACCCTTATGATACCTTTATCACTTGTTATATCATCATGTCGCTCTCTGATTATCGGTTTTAATTATTTTATCGCTAATAATTTAAAGCTGTTATAGCTTCGACATTTTCGTATTAGAATTTTCGTCTCATTTTTCACGAATAAGTCATAAATTTCAGTCGGTAGTTATGGAACATATTTCAGTCAGTAGTTATGGAACACCATGTATATTGAGCCTTATTATTTGCAAATAAAATAAATAATACAAATATATTATATGTTCATATGTCCATATATTACTCATTAAGCAATGTATTACAAAGTAAATCATACCTCTCTTCCTTTCTTCCTCTCTCTCTCTCTCTCTCTCTCTCTCTCTCTCTCTCTCTCTCTCTCTCTCTCTCTCTCCCCCTCTCTCTCTCTCTCTGTGAAAATAGAAAATCTCTATGAAAGTAAAAATTTCTTCATATAAGAACATATATACACATATGTTCCAGGCCTAACGCACCACTGCAAATTCCTGAAATCATTTACATACAAAAATTTTAATTTACATACGAAAATTCTAATAATATTAAAATTTTGAGCCTACAATAGTTTTCAAACAGGAAACATTTAAAAATGTTCAAGGTTGTCCATTATTCGCGCGTTCAGATCCGTTGCATTATTGTAAGCTCAACATTTTAGTATTAGAATTTTCATCTCTAAATGATTTCAGAAATCTTGTAATTCTTCCTCTTGCAGGTTTAAATAATAGTTATATAAAAATTATCAATGTTGAAAAGAAACACAAATGATACTTTAAAAGAACCTATAATATATCTGTATAAATGAAACTCTGAATTAATGATGACATTAAAATATCAATTTAACTTCAAATTCTTTGTAACTGTCTTTGTAGTTGTTCAACTAATTAAGTAATTTTTTTATTTTATGATTTTTATATGTAAACAGATAAGAATCTGAAAATATCTTTTTATTATTTCAGGCTTGTTATCTACAGTCATACTTATATACATATTAATAAAACAAAATTAATTGAACGGCAAAGAATAAAGTTAAGAAGAATAAGAAACCAAGTTGAAATGTTAATTAACATTATTATTAATATTAATATTATTATATGAAAAAAAAAAGATATTTATTTATTTCAATATGTCTTCCTCTTGCAGGTTTAATATAGAAATTATCAAAAGAAACATAAATGATTCCATAAATAGACCTAATATGTATGTATAAATGTAACTCTAAATTAACTATGAGATTAATAAAATTATAGCTTTAGATGAGTATAAAAATATTCAGGAAAATGTTATCATTTTATTACATGAACATTTCAATTTGACTTCAGATTCTTCGTAACTATCTTTCTAGTTGTTCAATTTTTTTATTTTATATTTTTTATGAAAAATATGTAAATTTTATTACTTCAGGCTTATGTTATCTAGATTCATACTCATATACATATTCGCAAAATATTAAATAACTAACTTTATCTAAGTATTGTGGAAAAAAATGCTAATTAATTAATTGAATGGCAAAGAATAAAGTTAAGAAGAATAAGAAACCAAGTTCAAATGTATTTCACATTACATTTCACAGTACATTAATATGTTTATATCTGAATATTAGAATGTTAATATTAACATATTATCAAGTTTTACATAAACGTTTCAACTTAGGTTTCTGATTTTTTGTAATTGTCTTTGTAGTCATTCAATTACATGAGAAAATCCGAACAAAGTTCACTAAACATGAGATTGGTTTTCTTTTTCCTAATTGGTTAAATTCTAATCTAATCGCAAGATCAATCTCTAACCTGATATCAACTTAAAAGGACCTAATATGTGCGAATTTAATGAAATTTACGAAGTTGAAATGTTTATGCAAAATAATAATGTTAATATTAAAATTTTAACTTCCTATTCTTCTGAACATTGTCATTCAATTAATAGTTAATTAATCTTAGGATTTTTTTCCAAACCACAATTAGACAAAGCTAATTATTTTATATTATATAGATATGTATATGAATATGAATCTAGATAACATCAAATTGAAATATTCATATAATAAATAAAAATAGTAACATTAATATTTCTATACTTTAAAGTCATATTTTAATTCCCCTCTTAATTTAGAAGATTTCACCCATACATATCAGGTTCTTTTAGAGTATTATTTATGTTTCTTTTAAATAAATATTGTTTTCTTGTACACACATACTAGATCCTTTTAGGGTATTATTTAAATATCATTTTATTACATGATTTCAATTCAACTTCAAATTCTTTTCAATTAATTAACTAATTTTAGTATTTTTTTTACGATTTTTATGATCTAAGAATATTTTTTTATTACTTTCAAACATCTTTTTATTACTTCTTTATGTCATTTAGATTCATATTCAAATACATATTCATATAACATAAAACAACTAGCTCTATCCAACTGGTGAAGAAATCTAGATAACCTAGATCAAATTTAAATGTTCATATAATAAAATGGGAACATTTACATATATTTTTATACTCATTTAAAGCTATATTTTATTTAATGTTATCCTTAATTTAGAAGATTTCATTCACCCATACATATCGAATCCTTTTAGAGTATTTTAGAGTATTTATGGTTCTTTTAAACATTGTTTTCTTGTACATACATACTACATCCTTTTAGGATATTATCTCTTTTAAATATTGCTAATTTTTATTAACTTATTATTTTTAATAACTTTTATTTAAACCTGCAAGAAGAAGAAACGTTATAAAAGAATTACAAAATTTATCAATTAATTACACAACTACAGAAACAGTTACAAAGAATCGAAAGCCAAGTTGAAACATTTATATAAAATGGTAATGTTAATATTAATAATTAATAATAACATTTCAACTTGGTTTCCTATTCTTCTGAACTTATTTCTTTGTCATTCAATTAATAATTAATTAATTTTAGCATTTAGCATTTTTTCCCAATCACAGTTAAATAAAGCTAGTTATTTTATATTATACTATATAAATATGTATATATATGTATATATGTATATATATGTATATATATATATATATATATATATATATATATATATGTATAAATATGATCCAGAAACATCAAATTGAAATGTTTATATAATAAAATGGTAACATTTTGTACTCATTTTAAGACATTTTAATTTCATTTTTAATTTAAACGATTTCATTCGCACATATATATCCCTTTTTAGAGTATCGTTTATGTCTCATTTAAATATCGTTTTCTTATACACATACTAGATCCTTTTAGGGTATTATTTAAATAACATCTCTTTTGATATTGATAACTTTCATGTAACTTTTAAATAAAAAATGCTAAAATTAATTAATCATTAATTGAATGACAATGAATAAAGTTCATAAGAATAGAAAGTGGAAATGTTAATATTAACATCATCATTTTACATAAAAGTTTCAACTTGGCTTTAGATTCTTTGTAATTGTTTTTATTATTTTTATAGTCGTGTAATAATTGATTGATAAATTTAATAATTCTTTCATTTCTCTTTATGAAGAAAAGATATTTATCTATTATAATGTTTCTTCCTCTTGCAGGTTTAAATAAAAGTTATCAATGTTGAAAAGAGACAAATGATATTCTAAAAGGACCTAATATGTCTGTACAAATGAAACAATTAATGATAAAGTTAAAATTATGGCTTTAGATGAGTATAAAAATATAACAATGTTACTATTTTATTACATGAACATTTCAATTTTCAGATTTTTCGTAACTGTCTTTGTAATTGTTTAATTAATTAACTAATTTTAGTATTTTTTCACGATTTTCATGAAAATATGTAAACATTAATTGAATTTATTTATTATATGTTCTTAAATAAAAAAATTTTTATCTTGCAATCTTCGGCTCTCTTTCTCTTCCTCTCTCTCTCTCTCTCTCTCTCTCTCTCTCTCTCTCTCTCTCTCTCTCTCTTTCCCTCTCTTTCTTTCCGTCTCACTGTCTAATTATTAATATAAGAATATTAAAATATTACGATAAACAAATCCCATTAATATTTATTCGTTAAAGACATTGAACTATGCCAATAAATTTTTTAATATATTCGATATTACAATCGATATGATCGCATGCATCAGCGATTCCCTGTGGCGTAATATTTATACTTGTAAGACATTGAACTATATCAATGAATTTTTTAATACATTCGATATTACAATCGATATGATCGCATGCATCAGCGACTCCCTGTGGCGTAATACTTATGTTATATACACAATAAAAAATGGTGATAATAGGAATCATAAGTCCCTGTCTACAATAGAATAGATGATTTAAGTTTTAAGCCATAAGAAATTGACCAATTACAATCGAATGTGAAAAGAACAATTGACTATGATTGATCAGTTTCTCAAATCTTAAATCATACATTGTAGACCGGAACTAATAGCTTCTACACACAAAACGTGGCAACGCTTGCAGCGCCGCAGAAGTCTCTGTAATAGCCAATCAATATCACTTTCCATAAGAGCAAAAGAACGATTGGCTATCGCTGTCAATTTCCGCCACGCGGCAAGCATTACCTGCATGATAATATGAGTAGCGTTGTTTGATTTTCATTTGTTTTCTAAAATGGAAATCGAAGAAGACGTAAGTAATCCATCATCATATTTATATTTTTGAATTACAGATGAGTTTTTTATTTCATCGATTAATAAATCGCATTATACACAAACATTATGCGATTAATCAATCAATGAATTAAAAAACTCGTCTTATCTTACTTATATATTCTTATTTATCTTACTTATATATTCTTACTTATCTTACTTATATATAATAGAGAAACACCCTAAATTAATTAATAACCTTTTAATTAAAATATTTTAACTTTCATTTTAGGAATTTAACTTCTCAGAGGACGCGGTGTTTTCCGCCGCCGCAGCACCCACCGCTGCAGCATCCACGGCCGCAGCGCCCGCGGCTGCAGTGCTCGCCGCCGCAGCATCCGCGGCCGCAGCACTCACGGCCGCAACACCCGCCGTCGCAGCATCCGCCGTCACAATACCCGTCCTCGCGATTCCCGTTGCAAATCCTCAAGGTAATTTCAAAGATAATAATAATTATTTTCTAATCAGAATTAAATTAAGAAAAACTGTATTTTATGTTACAGAAAGACGAAAAGGATCACGAGCGGGGAGGCGACGTAGAGAGCATAATTTTATGCAGTTTTTATATCAGTTGGCCTCCGCTGAATATCACTTCGGACAACAAAGAGGGAGAAGAAGAAGAGGCAAAGGAAGAGAAAAAGGATAATATAAAAGAAAACATGAAATGAAAACATGATATATATTTTATATAATATAAATGATATAATAAATGATTTATTATGTAAAAAATGAAAATATATGTTATAATAAAATATAATATATTCTTTCTTCTTAACCTTATCCTTTGCCTTCAATTAATCCTAATTAATTAATTTTTTTCCCCATTACAGTTAGATAAAACTAGTTATACAAATATGCATATGAATATGTATATAATCTAAATTAAAGTTCATATAATAAAATGATAATTTATATATATTTTTATACTCACATAAAGCTATAATATATTACAAATCAATAAAGAAACTTTTTCATTTATATTGTCATATTTAACTCGTTTATTCCAAGATATTTTATATAAATTAAAATAAGAATTTTCGCTCACTCGGCAAAAAATATGCATTATTTTAAATTTCATTAAAGACATTTGTTCAATATATAACATATATTTCATAAGTTAACTAAATTCTGGTTTCTATATGCTTAAACTATCTGGAAAGAGCAATTTCTCTATTCTTAATTTATTTTTCAATCTCTTTTTATTCTCGTGCTTTGATGCACACATATAAAATAAAAATGATACGAGCACATACAATCTATCTAATGATGAATTAAATAATGAAGTGTAAGAGAGAAATTAAATTTACATATTAATATTCAGCTGATTAAGAAGTTAAAAGAAATATAAGAATGTGGAAGCTTATTTACGTATTTGTATAAGTGTGTGCGCATATGTGTATATATTGTATTAAATTAATTCTAGAAAGCAATTATATTATATTATATTGAATGTAAAAAACATTTGCATAATATGCCTTACATATAACATATTTATTTCTGACAGGCATGCATTATACTTTGAAACATACCGTTTTGCAAGCATAAAAAATTATTAAAAAAAATTGATTTCAATGTATATTTTGTTAATATAGAGTTTTTTTCTGATTGATAAACAAGCTTCTTTGCTCATTATATGACTTTATACAGAATTATCTATTTTTTATCTAACTATCCTATGTTGACTGTATTATTCAACAA